>NW_016107550.1:2443630-2483956 GCF_001604975.1 Cebus imitator
CCATTCACAATTGCTACAAAGAGAATAAAATACCTAGGAATACAACTAACAAGGAATGTAAAGGACCTTTTCAAGAAGAACTACAAACCATTACTCAACGAAGTAAGAGAGGACACAAACAGATGGAGAAACATTCCATGTTCATGATTAGGAAGAATCAATATCATGAAAATGGCCATACTGCCCAAAGTAATTTACAGATTCAACGCTATCCCCATCAAGCTACCAATGACCATCTTCACAGAACTGGAAAAAACCACCTTAAACTTTATATGGAACCAAAAGAGAGCCCGCATAGCCAAGTCAATTCTAAGCAAAAAGAACAAAGCGGGGGGCATCACACTACTGGACTTCAAACTATACTACAAGGCTATAGTAATCAAAACAGCATGATACTGGTACCAAAACAGAGATATAGACAAATGGAACAGAACAGAGGCCCCGGAGGCAACACAACACATCTACAACCATCCAACCTTTGACAAATTTCATCCCAGGGATGCAAGGCTGGTTCAACATACACAGGTATTTCCTATTTGAATACCTGACAAAAACAAGCAATGGGGAAAGGGGTCCCTGTTTAATAAATGGTGTTGGGAAAATGGGCTAGCCATGTTCAGAAAGCAGAAGCTGGACCCCTTCTTGACACCTTACACTAAAATTAACTCCAGATGGATTAAAGACTTAAACATAAGACCTAACACCATAAAAACCCTAGAAGAAAATCTAGGCAAAACCATTCAGGACATAGGCGTAGGCAAGGACTTCATGACCAAAACACCAAAGGCATCGGCAACAAAAGCCAAAATAGACAAACGGGACCTAATCAAACTCCACAGTTTCTGCACAGCAAAAGAAACAGTGAATCAGCAACCAACAGAATGGGAAAAAATTTTTGCAGTCTACCCATCTGACAAAGAACTAAAACAGATTTACAAGAAAAAACAAACAAGCCCATTCAAAAGTGGGCGAAGGCTATGAACAGACTCTTTATAAAAGAAGACGTACACATGCCAACAAACATATGAAAAAATGCTCATCATCACTGGTCATTAGAGAAATGCAAATCAAAACTACATTGAGATACCATCTCTTGCCATTTAGAATGACAATCATTAAAAAATCTGGAGACAACAGATGCTGGAGAGGATGTGGAGAAATGGGAACACTTTTACACTGTTGGTGGGAGTGTAAATTAATTCAACCATTGTGGAAGACAGTGTGGCAATTCCTCAAGGACCTAGAAATAGTAATTCCATTTGACCCAGCAATCCCATTACTGGGTATATATCCAAAGGATTGTAAATCATTCTACTATAAGGACACACGCACACAAATATTCATTGCAGCACTGTTCACAATAGCAAAAACCTGGAACCAACCCAAACGCCCATCGACGATAGACTGGACAGGGAAAATGTGGCACATACACACCATAGAATATTATGCAGCCATCAAAAACAATGGGTTTGTGTCCTTTGTAGGGACATGGATGAACCTGGAAACTATCATTCTCAGCAAACTGACACAAGAACAGAAAATCAAACACCGCATGTTCTCACTCATAGGTAGGTGAGTGTTGAACAATGAGAACACATGGACACAGGGAGGGGAGCACTACACACTGGGGTCTGTTGGGGGGAAATAGGGGAGGGACAGCGGGGGGTGGGGAGTTGGGGAGAGATAGCCTGGGGAGAAATGCCCGATATAGGTGATGGGGAGGAAGGCAGCAAATCACACTGCCATGTGTGTACCTATGCAACAATCTTTCATGTACTTCACATGTACCCCAAAACCTAAAATGCAATTTTAAAAAAAAGAATACACAATTTGTTACTAAAATAAGAATCCTTGCAAACAATAGGTTTGCATCATTTCATCTGTAATTAAGTCTCATCATCTCATCTGTAATTAAGCTGGGGACTAGTAGAAACACCCAGATAGCTCTGCTATTAAAAACAGAATAGTTAAGAATGCTAGAAAAGTATGGAAATGATACTCTCAGGCAGAGAATATACTCCACTGATGGTGGAGCTCAAGAAATTCCTTCTATAACCGGCTCAGAAGCAAGCATAGGATTTCACAGGGAAGAGCAATCTGGACATGATGGAAATGGGGCATTTCAGGCAGAGGGAGGGAGAAAAAAAAGTTCTTACCCTTAGGATGTATTGTTTTACAGAATCATTAGGACGAGAGTCAGGACCCAAAGGTCGCAAGGAAACTTAATTACTCAATGGGATGAGATCATTTAAAACAATTTGATTAGGGATTTAACAACTATTAATGGCATGTTCTAAGCACTTGGAATTCAGCAATACTTAAACTTGTTTTTGTAGACACTAGCCGCAATCTCAGTGAGCAGAAGGAGCTTTGCAGTCAGGCACACTAGGAAAACCTGGTATAACAGAGTCACCTCTTAGAGAATCCTGGTGTCCACAGTAGAGCAAGAGCTCTGATAAGTCCTGCAGTGTTTGAGTGTGTGTAAAGCACCTGTGAACATAATAAAGCATGCACAAGGGGAACATTAATATTACTTAACAGCCCTCTCCTAGAATAAAGATTGTTGAATATGGTCATTAATTAACTCACAAAGGAGATTATTATACTTTTCTTTTAGCTCTTATTTTTAGTATATTTAAACATGAAAATATGTAAGATATAAAGACAAGTCTCATAAATGTTTACTTTTAGATTTATTATCATTATATGGACATGGATGTTGAAAATACTAACTCAATAGCTGGTGTCAAAGGAAACACACTCAACATTGATAAAGACCTACCTTTAACAGGTTAAAAATAGGCTACAACAAAATAATATCTAATTTGTAAGGTGGATGCTCAGTCTTGTTTGGGGGCACACGCACATAGGTTACGATATACACAAAATTTAATGGTGTTTATGAGAAAGGAGAGAGAAAAGCCTGAGATTGAGGACTATTGGGAGCTTCAGATTTAACTGTGTTTTATTTCTTGATTGATAGGACAGGAAAACCAATATAACCTAATTTGTCCTATTTAGATAAGACAGACATGGTTATTCACTTTCTTATTCTCTGTATTTGCTGAATTTTTAAAATGTTTCCCTGGAAGAATAGCAAGTGAGGATGCTGTCTGGGAGGCCCAGTGAATTGGCCCCAGCCCTGGAGGCTGAGGTCCTCTCAGGATGGTGCTTCCTCTTTGCACCACAAGGGCTGCAAGTGGTGCTGCTCCCCCAGGCCCCTCCCTCAATGGGATGTCCCCACCTCCACCCTGTGGTTTGGAGAGCAAAAGGTTGTCCTCAGGAAGGTTGCTCACCTGAAGGACTGGGCCCAGGCACACTGGCCCTGCGGCTGGCAGATGCTGAGTCGACCACAGGTAGCACTGGAACCACATGGAAATGGGGATTAGGACCGCTAAACACAGAATAGGTCAGACAAGAACGCAACTGGCAGCTGGTGAAGTGTCCCCAGCCATGCCACACCTTAATGAAAGCATTTGGACTGACCACACACTCCCAATGAGCTGCCAGATTTCTTCTGATGAGGTTGGAGTCATGTTTAGGTTAAGCTCCTCAGTGTGACCCTGCTGTCCCCAAATGCCCATATGCTTCCCCCTTTAACTCTGTATCAGCCCCAGGTTCTGCAGGAGGCACTTAGCAGTAGTAAAATAAGTCACTGATGAATTGGGGAAAGGTTGTAAAAATCATTGCATTCATAAGGATGCTGATTATCTTAGATGACCCCATGGAAGACATCATACAACCTAGTGATCCACCTGCCTGGACATTTCCCGTGGATGGTTAAGGCCTCCCATCTATAGGATGAATGGTAGAATCATTGCTTACCTGCTAGGGTAGTTGGTAACTTTTCGTTATCTGCTGACAGTGAAAAACATAAATATCTGTTAGATCTGGCTTCACTAGTTTGCTCGAATACTAACTTCTCTTTGAGGCAGGATATTTGTACAAATAGGGGTTTTTCAGAGTGATACCTATTTCTCTTGAGTAGACAGATTTGCCTCCACTATACACTGTGTACCAGGATTGTTCTTGGCTAAGATGAAACCTGCCTCAAGAGGGGTCCAGCAGCCTGCCAACCATGCAATACCTACACATTTGTTTATTCTTTCAATAAACATTTATTGTGTGTCTATCATGTATCAAGCACTGGGATAGGGGCTAGGGATACGGTGACAAGCAAGACAGATAAAATCCTAGCCTCAGGGAGCTTCAAATCTGGTGCTGCAATTGACATTAGGCATCACACATGGTCCTTAGATTCCTTGGTAGTACATTTCTCCTGGCCTTAAACAACAACTCAACCTTTCCATGAGCTTGCTTAAAATGCTGGAAGTAGCATAAACAACGCATCATACTCATTTTTTTTTTTTTAACTAGCAGCTCATTGACCTACTTGGTGATATGGTTGGGTGGTCAACATCTTCCAGGGTAGTGGAAGCTGAGAGAACTGTTGGAAAAAACAATACAAAAAAAAAAAAAAATGACCAGGTCAGGCCTGGTGACTTATGCCTGCAATCCCAGCACTTTAGGAGGCCAAGGCAGGCGGATCACTTGAGGTCAGGTGTTCGACACCAGCCTGGCCAACATGGTGAAACCCCATCTCTACTAAAAGAAAAAAAATACAAAAATTACCTAGGCATGGTGGCGTGCACCAGTAATCCCAGCTACTCAGGAGGCTGAAGCAGGAGAATTGCTTGAACCCAGGAGGCGGAGGTTGCAGTGAGCCGAGATCACAGCACTGCACTTCAGCCTGGGCAACAGAGTAAGATTCCTTCTAAAAAAAAAAAAAAGAAAAGAAAAATTAAAAAATAAACTTTTTTAAAAAAGGAAAATGACCTCCAATATTTAATGCTGAATAGATAGAGGGACCCTTTATTTCAACTAGCTTTACACAAGCTCATTCAAAATGGAGAATTTAAAAAGGAACCAGAAGCCTCAAAAACATTATGCTAGGCAGGAAAGGCTGCGGGTGGCATGACACCATTTATGTGAAATATCCAGAATGGGTAAATCTGTAGTGACAGATGGAAGGCTGGTGGTTGCCAGGGGCTGGAGAAGGAACTGTGATAAAATGGTCTGGCTGTAGCAGTGGGCAGAAATGCCATGCCCTCTTCACCTGGCTTAGCCACTACGGGACAGAAGCCCCTCTTTGTGAAAAGCAGCATCCCACAGGACATTCCTGCAGGCACGGAAGGAGGTCACACTCTCTGTGCAGCTACCATGATCCAGGCTGCCCGCTAAGTGCTTTACACGGATTCAGTGACTTAATCCTCAGAACTTCTTGAAATCAGTGGCTATTGTTCCCATTTCCAGATGAGGTA
The DNA here is from genome assembly GCF_001604975.1 of Cebus imitator. Lineage (NCBI taxonomy): Eukaryota > Metazoa > Chordata > Mammalia > Primates > Cebidae > Cebus > Cebus imitator. The sequence goes on from NW_016107550.1 coordinate 2,448,952, forward strand.
ACATAAGCACAAAGGGGTAAAGAAACATCATGAGAGTCTCATACATGGCAGATAGAAGACAGTAGATCCAGTAGTCAGCTGTGAGCACTTCACTGTCAAGTAAGTGGCATATTCCACTTAAGGTGCAAAAATGTCCTTATTTAGTCATGCAGACACTAGAGCTAGGAATTCAATGTGTTTTTTCTCATTTTTGTTCATGTTTGGAAGTGGAGGTAAATGTGCAAACTGGCAACAGCTAAATGACACTCGTTTGTTCAAACATTTACTCATTTATTCATTTAACGAGCACTGAGTGCCCATCAGAGAGCAGACATGCTGACATAGTCCTCAAGACTATGTGTGTGTGTGTGTGTGTGTGTGTGCGCGCGCGCGTGCGCACGAGTGTGCTGCGTGCAATGTTGAAAATGAGAAAGATATGATTTCTGCCCTCATGTCATTAGGGAAGCAAGTGGATACAATATGCAACCCGAAGAGAGAGGAATGAGTAAGAGCTAAAGTGAGGACAGATGAAAAGCTGTGAGAATCCAGAAGAAGGAGCCACTCCTGCCAGGGCAGCTCGTATAGAGACGGGGAGGATTAGGCCAGAGAGGGCAGGGGACTGGCACTGGTGTTGCAGTGGCCACCCAGTAGGCAATGGATATGTGAGTTTGGGAGAGGCAAGGGTAAGAGTACGCAAATTAAATGCAGACCCAGCCCAGAGATTAACTCTTTTCAGTCTTAGCTTTTGTCATCTCAAATAGATGCTCCTAGTTTCTGAATAGGCAATGTGCCTTCTCAATATTTTTTTTTGGAATTTAATAGGGTTTTAATGTGGTTTAGAGAGTTTAGAATAGTTCAGAGATTAAGCTTTAGGGCTCTGAAGTCAGACTGTATTATTCCACCAACCCTGAGGACAATATTTAACCTATCTCAGCATAAGTTTCCTCATTTTGAAAATTGAGGTTATAGACGTCCTCTCATCCAGCTGTTGGGGGGATTAGACAAGAAAATTCATGTAAGACATTTGACATATGTGATTGTTTCAGTGGAAGGCAATCTGTTTATTATAAATTAAGTGCAAATTACATATATAATTTTAGATTTTCTGGTTGCCGCATTTTAAAAAGTAAAAATAAACAGATGGAATTAGTTTTGATAATATATCTTATATAATCCCATGTATCCAAAATGTTATTACTTCAATGTAATAGTATCAAATACAAAATGTAATCCATATAAAAAAGTCAGTGAGCAATTTTACATTCTTTTTATAGTATTGTCTTTCTTAAAACAATTTCTGAGGTATAATTGATAGAGCAAAAAGCTGTGCATGTTAATGGGCATAGCTTTGTGTGTCTGGATACAAGCACACACCTGTGATCCCATCAGCACAACCAAGGTAATAAACATATCCATCCCATCCAAAAGTTTCTTGATGTCTCTTTCGTGTGTGTGGTAAGAACACTTGACATGAGATCTGCCCACAGCAAATCTGAAATGCACAAAACTGTGTTGTTAACTATGGACATGACGTTGCACAGCTGACATCTAGAACCTCTTCACATTGCATAACTGAAAGTTTATACCCATTGAACAACAACAACCCATTTTCCTGAGTCTTTGAAAGAGCTAGTGTGTATTTAACAGACACGGCACATCTCAGTAGCCACGATGATAGTGCAGGCTTAAGGACTTACCAAAGATGATTATTAGCATTGTCAGAATATGAATTATATGATGGTGTCATTGAAATGTCAGCAGTTACAGGTGATGCAGAAGTGGAAATAGAATCAACTAGCGCGGCCAAATGAAAATAGATTGTAATGGTGGTCACTGAGATGCAATTTAGGCATTTCTAAGTTGGATACTTCCCAGACATAAGGCCAGGTGCGCTAGTTTATTTCTTAAAATCAAAAGATATGAGGAGACTCTCTAATAATCTTTTTCTCTAACACACAGTTCCCCCATCTCTTTTCCTCTTACTCTGCATTTGTGAAAGCATGTGAAATGAGAAGACTTGTGTTATGTTCTTTGATAGCAAAATTATAGGTGATCAAACACAGAGTGAAATTCAGAACATCTCAGGGTCCCCTTGTCCCTTTCCTCTCAAATCGTTTGATCTCAGTGGTCTGTCAGCAGTACCTAGAGACGGTGCAGAACCACAGACTATCATTCAATGCAACTTAGACGCTACGATGAATTTACTGTGCTGGTGGTGGTGGCAGTGTCCTACCTGACGATGTTGAATGTGCAGCAGTTGTAGGAGGGAGTAGAGTTGAGATGGCAGCAGGTAGAACTGCAATAAAGAAGTAAGTGTGAACAGTAAGTAACTTGAGGGAGGGGTGTTTGGCCAGGGGCTCCCTGTGATTTCACAAGATGCAGCTTTGCCTCCATTCTGAAGTGACCTCTGAGTCAGTGACAGATATGCCAAATCACCTCCTAGCCACCTGATCTTCAATGCTGTTAGACTCAATCATCCCTGGCCTGTCTCTCTGCCAGATTCTATGTCTATGTGCAGGTATTTGGTGCTCTGTGATAAGAGTTCTGTGTTTTGGGTCTTAACATTCTTCCTAAGGGTTGGCCTGATGGTCTGTATCCTGAGGACCCTCTGGTACCTTTATTCACGTGTGCCGCATGTTTTATTCCTAAGCCTGTTTTGTTCCCAGCATGTCTGATGCTGTTGTACTAGCAAAAAACCTCTCTAGGGCTCCACAGTCCCACATTCTCTCCTGCTCTGCAGACCTAACTTCATGCCATGTCTGGCCACGGGAATTACCTACAATGTCCATAAGGAACATTGACAGAGGCAACTGCAGGAGATAGAGAACAATTGCTTCTCTTTTTGGATTGGCTTGGGTAGATGCTCCCCCTCTTCTGTCACACCTTTCTTCTCTCTACTTGCTGTTGGTCACCATATTTCACTGCATGTCCTGAATAACATGTCCATTTCTGCTCCACGAAGCAAAAGTAACTACAAAATTTATTTTATAAACAAGTGCAGGAGGCTGAATATTGGCCTCCCCAAAGATACCCAGGTCCTAATCCCTGGAACCTGAGCGTATGTTAGATCACACAGCAAAGGGGTGAATTAAGATTGCTGGTGAAACTACAGTTGCTAATCAGCTGCCTTAAAATTAGGAGATTATCCTGCATCATCAGGTGGGCCCAATGGCATCCAAGAGTCCTTAAAAGTGGAAGCAGAAGGCAGAAAACAGTCAAAGAAAGATTGGAAAATGCTAATCTCTCTGCGGGCTTTAAAGATGGAGGCCTGGCCACTAGCCAAGGAATGCAGGTCACCTCTAAAAACTGGAAAAGGCAGAAAATGGATCCTCTTTTTCCAGAGCTTCTAGAATGAACACAGACTGACTGACACTGCTCTTAGCTAAGACCCACTTTGGACATCTGACCCCAAGATCATAAATTTGTGTTGTTGAAGCTGCTAAGTTATGGCGCTTCATTTTAGCAGCCATGGAGAAATTATACAATAAGTAAACATTACATGCAATCAGATGATTCTTTCTCAAAAAAAAATGAAATATTTCCTTCATAAAAATTAAAAGAGTTTTGATATTCCCAGAGAAGCTGGCCAAATTGAAACTTAAATAATTACAAAACCCTGTGTTCCAAATGGTTTCCAGTATTTTTTAAAAATAGTGTTGTCAGCTCTCTTTTTTTAAGGGTTAGTGAATCTTTTAAAGTGATGTCCTGAAAATCATCTCCACCCAAACTCAGTTATACGGGGTAGGTTGTAATAAGTAAAATAACTCAATAGCCACTCTTCCATGTGCTCCTTCCTGTATTGGGTGGGAAAACAGAAATGTCCCAGGGAAAACAGCACAAACAAGTTCTCTTACCTGATAATATGATTGCTGAATTTCCATCACCTATTGGTATGAATAAATTGAAATAGTTCTCATTCTAGTAAATTGAATAACTTTTGCTTGACCTACTTATTGGTTTTCAACAAATCTTTAACGTGACAGGTCTAAAATACAAAATGTAAAATATTGTGGATTCCTGGTGAAATACAGCCCCTGGGACTTAACAGGCTCTCAGAGGTCCCGTATTTGCTGATTTTATTGCCTTTAACACAGACCAGAAAGAAGAGCCTTAACGTATAATACTGGCTCTTTAGAATGCCCACACACTGAAAGCAAGCCAGTCACCTGTGGTGCTCTGGGCCACCTGCCTATCCTGGGCAGTGGTTCCCAACTGGCAGCAAAGTAAGATGACCGTGGTATGTCCACATATGAACTGTCTTCTCAGCTTATGCTTCCTGCAGAGCCCAGTGGCCATCATCTGTCTCCTCCTGAACACTGTGCAGACATTTCTATTAATCTTATATATGTTATTAATATGTATACTATTATATATTGCATATAATATTCAATATATAATACTATATTATAATTATATACTATATCACAATTTTATATCATATTAGATTATTTTATTGTATTTAATATTGTTATAATTTATCTGATATAATTTAATATGTAATAATTATAATGTATAATTATAAACATATATGTATATGTTCTGCTACAAATTTTAAATGACAGTAAAATATATATATCTGCATAGCAAGACCAAAAAAATAGAAATATAAGATTAACACACACATGAATGAAAGGAAAACAAACAGAAAAATTACCAACCAACCAAAAAAACCCTTGGCTGTTGCTAGTATAGATCATTCAATTAAGCTCTGAACTTCCTGGGATTTGAAGGCAGACGGAAATCATGATGCATAATGGAATTCTCACTGCCTGATAAGTGGTATCCTCCTAAAAAAAGTCATTGCCTTTGTTCATTGAGTATTTTAATACCTAGTATAATGTTTTGAACAGCAATTTAAAGAAGTGGCAGAATGTTACATGTGTGTCTATTTTTTTTTCACTGAAATATTTATTTAAAACGTATTATATACCAGGAACTCTCTTTGGCTCTGAGATAAACAAGATCACCAAAGTTCCTACTCTCACAAAACCCACACTCTGGGGAGTGGTGCAGGAGGACACAGATGAGCAGGACAATGAAAAAGGACTACAAAGACTATCTTGGGCTGGGCACTGTGGCTCATGCTTGTAACCCCTGCACTTTGGGAGGCTGAGGTGGGCAGATCACTTGAGGTCAGGAGTTCAAGACCAGCCTGGTCTACACGGTGAAACCCTAAAAATACAAAAAAAAAAAAAAAATAGCCAGGTGTGGTGGTGCATGCCTGTAATTCCAGTTACTCGGGAGGCTGAGGTAGGAGAATTGCTTGAACCTGGGAGGTGGAGGTTGCAGTGAGCTGAAACCGTGACACTGCACTCCAGCCTGGGTGACAGAGTGAGACTCTGTCTCAGGAAAAAAAAAAAAAAGACTATCTTGAATGGTGTGAGTACCATGAAGAGAAAACAAAAGGCTGATCAAATAGAATGCGACTGAGAGGAAGTCTTTTCAGATTGTGTATTTAGGGGAATCCTCTCTGAGGAACTGACATTGAAAAATCCTGAAACCTGATTACAAGGAATGAGCTGAAGAAAAGTCTGGAAGAAGAGTATTCCAGACAGAGGAAAGTGCCCTCTACAAAGTCCTTAAGGTGGGAACTCCCTTGTCAGTTTCAAGGCATAGAACTGTTTTGGGGAACACAGCACAAGAGGAGATGTGTTCTCGAGGATCAGAGACATGAGCAAGGTGTAGGTCATGCAGGGTCTGAAAGGCCATGGTACCAGATTTGGATGTTATTCTAGATACAAGGGAAAGTTTTGGAGGGTTTTGAGTGAAAAGGAATGATCTAATTTATAATTACCAGCCTGCTCTAGTTTCCATGATGAGAACAGATCGTGTATATGTTGGGGGAGGAAAGAGAAGTAGTAGAGGACTATGTAGCAAATTGTTGCTATAGTGACATGAAAGATGATGGGGCTTTGGATGATTGCTGTATTAGTGGAGTTGGGAGATGCTAATGGGCTTAGCATATATTTTAGAAGTAGACACAGAATTTTCTGATGCATTGGTTTTGTGAAGTGAGGAGAGAGAGAAGGAATAAGATTTGCTCTATTTTTTTTTCTGATTTCAGAAACCAAACAGGAGAAATATATCTATTTTTAACATCAACTCTCCATAGAAGTCAAGCAAGGTATCATAATAAAAGTTGATTGACTTTTCTATGCTTCAGTTTCATCCTCAGTAAAATGGGGATTACAGTAGTACCTACCTAATCAGGTTGTTGTAAAAATTAAATGTCATTCATGCAGTGTTTAGAATTAATTACTTCATTAGAGCAGGGGTCAAGAAACTAAGGCTTGTGGTTCAACTCTAGCTGACTGCCTGTTTTTGTTAATAAAATTTCCTTGAACCATAGACACATTCATTAGTTTATGAATTGTCTGTGGCTGCTTTTATGCTAATGAAGCAGAGTTTAATAAATGCAATCAAGACCATCTGGCCTCTCTAGCCTAAAATACTTATTATGTGGCCCTTTACAGAACAAGTTTGCCTCTCCTTAAGGTACTTACCTGCATAATTACTCATTACTTAACTATTTAAATTATTAATTAAATAAATTATTAAATAATGGGTAATTATGCAGGTAAACTTCTTAGAAAAGTGCCTGGGTCATGGTGAACACTCTATAAAAGTTGGCTCTTGTTATCTTTCCATGTGTACTATCTCATTTAACTTAAATGGAGCACTGTAAATTTGGTGTTTTTATCCCCCTTTTATAAAGGTGTTAGTGAATTGCGCAAGGTTACATTAAATAAGTGACTGAGATGGAACTTACACTCAGACCTTCTGCTGCTGAACCCATGCCTTTCCCTCATCCCCAAGCTCAGCCTCAGCTAGTACACAGGCCTGTCTTGAACACACTCCCATTGCATTTACTAATTGTAGGACACACCAGTTTCCTAATACGCTAGGAAATTGATCCTGACACGGTATGTACAGAATATGTAGTGTATTCTCCTCTCCAAATTCAGCTCAGCAGCTGCAATGAAAAAAATTTTTTTTTAAACCAAAAGAAAACTGCATCAAATAAGGACTAACTGCAAATGCAACATGAAAATACCTCCTACCTTGGAGCATTTGCAGTGAGTCTTCAGCATTGTCTGCAGGGAGACAGGTTGGGAATTAGGTAGCATTAGAACTTCAGAGTGAAGTACAGGCAGATACTTCCCTTCCACAGCCACACTGAGCCCCACATTGCAGGAAAGAATATATGCTAGACGGTAATGTAAGCAACACAAACAATTTACCAATTTTCCTTAAAAATCTTGGTGATAAGAATCATGCCTTTAACAGTAACTCCATTGGAAAAATGAAAATAGCAATGCTATAGAATAACCAAAACCCTCATGATGGAAGTGAAAATAAAGTTAATTCTTGTGGAACAAAGCAGTCCAATGGCATTTTGACTTAACAGGATTATCTTAATGGCCCAGGAATGTAGAAATGAAAAATAATGACTGCCAATATATAGTAAACTGATCCCTCCCACCATTCATTCCATTTATCTCTTTATTATCTGCCCATTACCTGCCCAGGTAGCTTCTAGAATGAAAATGTATCAAGTCAGTAAAGCAAAAGCATGAACTTACCTGAGGTAAGCTCTAAGTACTCAGCCTCTGTTAACATAGAGGAAAAGAAAAAATCTACCTTAGAAAAGGGTAGCTGCCTCTAGAGATGCTTTAAAAATAAATTTTAAAATGAAAGAATATGACTCCAAGAAATAAAAGCATTGACCCTCACTGCCTTGGTTCAGGTGACTTTAATTAACTATGAAATATATATTTTTTGGCATAGTGTGTCTAATAACACATGTTCAATTCAATTGTGGCTCTGCTGTGTCTACTGTGCAAACCGTATAATGACTCCAAAGAGGAGAAAACACTAATTATACACATGAAACTGTTAGGTGGAATGCAGTAGCTTTATAGACTAGACTGCTTTGATGGAATTATCTGCCAAAACTCCAAATAATTCAAAAAAATTAAAGGGTTGGGAAAAAAGCAAAATCTAAATGAAAAAAACCAAAACTCTCTCTCTCTCTCTCTCACACACACACACACACACGCACACACACACACACACACACACACATACTTAGAAATTTTGGAAAGTGACCAAGTTTACTGCTGTAGACCTGCTAAATTATTTGCTTTTGTGTCCCCACTGGCACACAAACATATGCCGTTAGCACTGGTAGTATGCTAAGTTAGTCACATGTTTGGTGGAAATTTGTTTGTATGTCTAGGCCAATGTTCTCAGGGGCAATTTACTCCCGCACAGGACACTTAGCAAGAGTGTGAGGAGTAGGCGTGCTACTGTCATTAGCGGGAAGAGGTCAGGGATGCTGCATAACAGCCTGCAATGCACAGGAGGGCACAGCTACAACAGAGTGATCTCAAGCCTGTCCTAGACTGAGCATGATGATGACCATTTGGTTAAAGTCTTGTGATTAGCAATCATAACCTGAGCTCACAATCAAGACTAGCTATTGCTATTCTAGTTTACAAACTCCTTGTTTTGCTACCTTCAGTTGACTGCAAATTTTTAGTGGGAAAAGCCTTTGTCTCTTAGTTCATCACAGTGACCTGAAGAAAGAACCCACCCAGGTAGTGATTCACATCACTGTTGACTCATGCTGTCTTTCGTCATTCATTTTGAAATCTAGTCTTTGTAATGGTACCATCAATATCTTCCACTATTTTTCTCTGTGAAAAATCCACTTCAACATTGTGTGGCTACTAAGTTCCTGAGCTTAAGTTGAAATTCTCACATTACCACCGTGTCTTTACTTTTGGTTCACCCAAGTGGCAGAGATGGTCAATTATATAGGTGCAAGCACTGCCAGTAGGGTGAGTGGAGATGCAGCCTCCATCATGTGAGGGGCACCTATGGAGGGAGAGGTGACCACTACCTGCACAGATGATGCTAGCGTCTTCTCTGGGACCACAGTTATGCAGGCCCCAGCTGGCACGTGGACATTGTCCCAAAAAACTTTCTTTCCCAGTATAGTCCACATCATCCAGCAGAAATTCGCCTCTGCCTTCACCAAATTGGGCCTCAGCAGGGGCTGCAAGGGCACACCCACAGTGCAGCTGCCAGCACACCACGTCGGCTTCATTCAAGTCCCACTGGTCATTGCAAAACCTGCCCCACTGGCCATGGTAGAAAACTTCCACACGCCCAGAACACCTGCCTGACCCATTCACTAGTTGCAACTGTGGTCAGTCTTTGGAGGAAATACAAAAATACTGCATGTTAGCAGAAGGAACATATTCTGCATTAACATATTTGTTTCACCTTGCAATAAGCATTTACTGAGCACACACCAGGGCAGAATATATAGCACTGTGGATACTGTGGTTAAACGGACAGATCCAACTCTGGCTGCCACAGAGTTTGGGGTCTAGTTTGCAAGTCTGGAGGAAGCAGTCATGTTAATCTAAAATTACGTGGAGATTTGCAACTATGCTAAGTGCTAGGAAGCAGTATACTCTCATGATGTTTTGAGAGCATATAACAGGGTGGGGGTGGGATTTGGGGATATCTTTCCTAAAATATGACAATGGATTTTAGGCTTGAAAGAGGAGCAGGAAGAAGTTACACAGACAAAGAAAGATAGGGAGGAGGACAGAGCCTTTCTCTGTGCATTAACACAAAATCAAAAACCAAACACCTGTACAGATTTATGAGTGAAGTGAAAGCATTGGGATCCTCGGATGAAACCTTTCTGTTTGGCAGTGTTTGTAGGGTTGGAGATACATCCATCACATTAGCAGCAAATGACCCATCAATCTGTATCAGCCAGGAAGTTACAAAATCTTGACTTACCACCAGGAAATGGTGTTAGGATCTCAGGATCTATGAGCAGAGAGAAATAAATGAAGTGTCATTGTCATGCAAAATAGTCTACCCAAGTTTACTGGGCAAGCATCAGCATGTATGTGATGGTCTCCTGGAACAGATGTTAAGCTAACGGCATGCTTTGAGAAATATATCCAGTAGCTTCTGATCAGTGGCAAGTGAGAAATTTATCATGCATCTCAGTCATGTACAGATTGATCTTTTAAGATGGATTATTTGTGCAAATGTACCTTCTACCAAAAAGGCAAAATGTTCATAGAACTATATTCCCAAGGCACTCATAAAGGAGAATGCTGGAGGGCTCAGGTTAACAATAGGCTGTGCTTTTCTCAATAATCTCTGAATTTGCTAAACAGAGATGGAGAGGGATCTCTTCTGAGGCCATAGTCACTGCCTTTCCAGCCTTAGAGGCATGATTTTGGTGTCCAAAGTTAGCATTTTCTTTAGTCTGAGTTTAATAACATTTTTGCATGATAATTTACTAAACCATATTCATGTCCTCACTCCATGATTTTCTAAAATACATTTAGACAACAGTTTGGGTATCAAAGATTTCCTTGTGGTTAAAGGCAAGGAAGCTACCTGTTTTTTCTCTTTCCTTGGTTGTGTCCTTTTGATTAAATTCAGTTTTGTTTTGTTTTGTTTATTTCTGTTACTCTTCAATCTCATGCAATGCATTATGTTGGTAAATACAATCAAAGGATTAGGGGCATTAGTGGATGTTCTGTTAAAGATATAGTAAAGTGTGATTCTTACCAAAAGTTTGCAGGGGTTCATTTTCATAATCCATGAGGAGAAAAGAAAGTTATATGTAAACTGAGTTTATTAGAGATGATAAAAATTCTGGAATGCCCTGTACTTGCTAGAAGGATCTGCTGCTGCCCCATTACTAAGACCCCAGTGAAAAACTTCACCCTGGAATTTGTCTTACATACCATTACTTCAAAAAGACTTAGGGCATATCTGGGAAGGAAAGACCTTTTGACTATTTTCAATATTCATTGAAACGCAAACATTTTAGTGTCAACACCAGGCTCAGGAAGCCTATGTGCAACTAGGGTTGGGTTTCTAAGTTTCTCACCATGAGATGGGGTAGAAGACCCCACAGGATAAATAGGCACATCTTCCTAAGGGAATGAAGTTACCTAATGTTGTTGAGTTTTTACAACTTTGTTTTTATATTAAAGTAAATATGGCTTCATTGTGACTTGTAAGAAAAACTGGGCGACTTTTTAAAGTAAGTAAAGGATTTCAAAGAGAGTGAGCTTAGGGCATGGAAACATGGGTCATGCTCTTTGGGGGTATTTGAAAAACAGTGGAACTGACTAATCCATTTACATCTGGTCCTCTCACTCAAGTAGTCAATTACATATTTCCCCAATTAACATTCTTCTACTTTCTCTCAATGTCACTGTCACTGGAGGTGGAGGGGAAGAGCACTTGAGGAAATGGAACTTGGGAAAGTGTGATCCTCAAGGATGGAAAAAGGTGGGTCTCAGCTCCTGTTTAAATAAATTAGGGCAGATCAGCACAGGGTTCCCTGCACCTGGGGAGCTTGCCAGGATTTCTGGGGTGTGAGTGTGTTGGGAAGGCCTGAAGTAGGTGAGGAGAGTGAGGCTACAGGTAGAGCATCAAAGACAACTCTGAACATTTGAAAATTTTTGCCAAGGTGCAGGGCAATTTTTCCAGCATGTAGACATTTGGTGCAGGAGACAGCACTGGATATGGAGTCCAGAGACCTAAATATTTGCTGGGGGACTTTGGTCAAGGCATGTAACTTTGACCTTGCTTACCCTTGTCTCTGAACCCCAGTTTCCCTATTTGCAACACAAGGCTCATAAAACAAGCTCCCCTAAATTGCTGTAAGGGTGGAATGGGATCGTGAACAGGAGGTGCTCAGGAAACTGGAGAGCACTCAGTGACTGATGTTGCGGTTATGCTTTGTGACAGTCTCTTAGGCAAGACCACTCAGAGATCTGTTACATTTGGACATGGAGCACATGGCCTGTTAAGGCTACAATAATGATTCAGTGAATCTGCCAAAATGCCATATGTAAAAAGAGATGAGATTATCCCCGTCAAAAATGACAGGATAAATTTAATTAACCGTAATTAGTAGAGGGGACAATCAGAGGAAATGACTGGAAAATAAACTAGACCAAGGCTAACACTTGGGGAAGAAACTATAGTCAACTTTACTTTCATTACTGATACAACTATTAATTAATCAACAATCAGTTAATTATTAACAAACAGTTATTGCAATCAGTAAATTCAACTGCACATGTTTGATTCTGAAGCAGCGTTTCGCAACCTCAGCACTGCTGACATTTGGGCTGGAAAGTCTGTGGTGGGAGCTGTTCTGTGCATTGTAGGATATTTAGCAGCATCTCCGGCATGTGCCCACACGGGCTAGTGGCACCCCAGTTGCAACAATCAAGAACATCTCTAGACATTGCCCAATGTCTCCTGGAGGGCAAAATCATGGGAAGTGTTTTTAAATTGCCTGAAGCAAGATTTATATTTACAATATTTTGCTAACTAGGTTGTTCTCAGTCCCTCTCTTCCACCTTCCCTCCCAAGGCACCTGGTGCAGGACTTGCTGCCTGAGAGTGGCAGTCTTCTTTCTGCCTGTCCAGGTTTCCTGGAGCACCCCCATGAGGCAAAGGTAAATTCCAGGCAGGCCTGCTGAGGACTCACAGGAAAGGCTTTGGACAGTGTTCTGTTTGGTTCAATAATAAGGCAAGACCCTGGGGTCCAGGAGGTGGGAGGGGCTAGGGCTGCCTTTGCCCTGCAGGCTGATGAGAGGCCTTGGGAATGATGGTTTAATGGACTGGAGCTCTCCTCTGCCCTCTTAACTGCAGTTGAGATGGAGCTGGCTGCACTGGGCAAAGTCCTAGCCACAGCAGGCCCTTGTCTGTGCAGTCCAGTCAGAAGGGAGGCGAGACGTCTGCTTGCCGGCAGTCACCTGTAAGTCTATCCTGTGGAATGGAGACGTTGTCTTCACTGCTGCATCTCTACAGCCTTTGGCAGTAAATATTGTTGAATGCTTAGCTTCTGGCCACTTGATGATGGACCTAATCCTGCTTCCTAGTGTGTTGGGTTTGGGAGGAATTGGCAGGGGAGTGGGGGAGAAAGACACCCTCTTTGACTCTCGGTCGTCTGCAGCTGAGGAGCAAGGAGGAGCCTTCCTCTTCCTCCTCCTCCTGATTCTACACTTTGCCCCATCACCCAAAGCCAGATTATCAGAGACACAGCTGCTCACTCTCTAGAGGGCTGATTTCCTCAGAAAGCAGAAGTATCAACACAGCCTCATGGGCAGCCTACTTTTCAGGCTGTGGAATGACAAGACAGTGGATTAGAACTGACAGGCGCTTCCTCCTCACAGCAATACAGTGAAAGGCATGATCGTGATTGTCATGATGACCATTCTCAATTTGTTAGGTAAGGGCAAAATGATGGCAAAAGGCCACATTAAGCTCAAGGGGGCAGGGAGTTTGGGGAGAGGGAATCACAGAGGAATATTCACTGGGGTGAGCCTTACCTAAGTCCCATGGACCCTGCCCTTCCGTGATGCTCTTCTGTTACACTCCTGAAATTCTTAACACTTTTTGAAAAGGGGACCACATTTTTGTTTTGTACCAGGATCCAAAAATCATGTACCTGTAGCTGGACTAAGGCTTTTCGTCTCAGATCTAGCATTCTTCCCAATATGATTACCTTTGACTTTTCAAATAGACACAGAGGACTGGGGTTAGAGTTAGAGAGTTCAGCTGCTTTACAAATATCAGAGAGGAGTAGGCTTCAGAGCGAGTGTCTTTCTTGGTAAGAGTGGCTGAAGACCTACATGGACAGGGAGTTTCATACAATGAAATGATTTGTTATGAAGGCATTCTCTCGAACCGGGGAGAAAGAAAGAGCCTCAGGGACTGCTCAGAAAACAATGAGAAATCAATTTTCAGAAAAGATAGAAATTTACCTGAGCAGATGACACCAGCGTCTTCCCCGTGCCCACAGTTGTGGGTGAACCATTCAGGGTGGGAGAACTGCCCCAGGTAGGCCTCAGTCCCAGAACACAGCACGTCGTCCAGAAGAATGGGGCCAGAGCCTTGGCCAAAGTGGGCCTCTCCAGGAGCGGAGACGGCTGCCCCACAGCCCAGCTGCCGGCACACCACCTGCGATTCCTTCCTGTTCCACAGGTCATTGCACACCGTGCCCCACACGCCTTCAAAATACACCTCGACTCTTCCCGAGCACCTTCCAGAACCTTCCATGAGTTGCACAGCAAGCCAGTCTTTGGAAGAAAGGCAGTCCCCCAAACCCTATTTAAGTGTTGGCGAAGGGAGTCACTTTCCCCACCGTCTCCTGTGGTCACAATAACAACTGCTATTTACTGAGCACCATCTATCTGTGCTCCTGGCACTGGGCTCAGCCCTGTAGAGCTGCCATCTCTTTAAGGCTCATGACTCCCTTGTAGGGTGTTATTGTCCCCATGTTACCAGGAAGGAGCTAGGATACAACAATGGCAGCAGCTTCCTGCAGGTCACGGTGTTAGTGAGGGGACAAAGGGGAACACTGTCGCATCTCCTAGGGCCTTCCTGTTCTGGGTGGGGTCATCCATGGGACCATGTTAGGTTTGCCCTGCCCGTGATGAGATGTCAGGCTTTGCTTTGCTCTTTTGAGAAGTGCCCACCCTGGCAAGAATATCTGCATCTAAGAAGATAGAAGCTCTCAGGCTCTGGGCTTCTTGCTATTTTAGCTTAGAAAATCTCTCTTGGATTTTTGGGTAATTTCTGCCATGTCATTGTCAGTGTTGAGTATTGAGTGGGGTGAAATGTGAGTGCACAGCAAATACTCGCACTGTACTTTTCCCCAAAGATGCTGCTGCCTGCTCCTGTCACCTGGCACCTGCATTTCCCCCCTCCTAGTACTTTGCTGGTCATGATCCGCCGGGCTCCCTACAGGAATCTCTGGGGATAGCAAGGCACCTAGGATGGTTGGCTTCAGAGTGCGAGGGCCACAGCCGGCCTCTCGGTTTGCTTCTCAGCTCTGCCACACACTAGCTGTGCAATTCACGTGGGCCACTTATTTTCTGGCTTTCCTCATCTGTCAGTGATAATCGTACCTGCCTCAAAGGGGATTCAGGAAACAAATACAAGTAAAATGCCTGGTGCAGAGGGAACACTTAGGAGCTGGCAAATTTTATTACCCCCATGTAAAGAGCCAGTAATAAGAGAGATAGATGCAAATGCCCAAGGCTTGCTGCAGAGGGACAGCAGGGGCCTGGCTGGTGGGTCTCCTGCTGTCTCTCTCTTCCCAATGGCCACAGGGCAGTGTTTCTCAAAGTGTGGCTCTCATATAACCTGCCGAAGTCATTTGAATCTCTAGGGGGGGCTTGCTAAATATGCAGATTCCTGAAGTGCACCCCATGTCTGGGAATGTGGTCAGGATTTTGCATGTTCAGTAAGCTCTTGCTCTTGGGATGATTATCATACACTCCATCATTTAAAAACTCCTGAAATACAGACCTTTCAGTCAGGTTTTTTTTTGTTTGTTTGTTTGTTTTTTTTTAGAGACAATCTCACTCACTCTGTTACCTAGGCTGGAGTGTAGTGGTGCAATCTTGGCTCACTGCAACCTTTACCTCCTAGGTTCAAGTGATTTTCCTGCCTCAGACTCCCAAGTAGCTGGGGATTGTAGGCATGTGCCACCACACCAGGTGAATTTTTTTTTTTTTTTTTTTTTGTAGAGATGGGGTTTCGCCATGTTGGCCAGGCTGCTCTTAAACTCCTGACCTCAAGTGATTCACCTGCCTCGGCCTCCCAAAGTGCTGAGATGTGAATCACGATGCCTGGCCAAAGTCAGTCTTTAATGTATAAGAACCAAGAAGTTTAAACAAACATCTGAGGGCATCCTTGTCTTGTTAGGCAGAAATAAAACTGGGATGTCTTTATTTGTGGAGATATGCAGCTTGCCTGACTGGGTGGGGACTGTCCATTCCTGGACACAGTCCCTGCAGACCCCACCTGTCCTCGGCCTCTCTTCCTCAAGGCCAAGGGGTTGTCTGGCTGTGACTCACCTTGCTCAGTCACAGGTGTATCTCGGACAGTGCTTCTCTCAGCGTGTCTGCGCCATAGCCTTCTTCTGGATCCTCCCACGTCCCTCCTATAACAAACTGAGATGCAACAGACACGTTAGAACCCAGCAGGGATCCTGAGCATGGCCTAAGACAGTGGCCTCATGGGCCCCACTGCAAACCTGCTGGCTCATAGCTGCAGCAGACAGGGCCTGGGAATCTGAATGGTCAACAGTCCGTGGGATTCTGTTGTGCAGCGAGCTTGGGAACCCCTGTCCTGGAATCACTTCTTCTTAAGCTCTTGCCTTGGTGTGTAGTTGGTTTTATGACTCTTCCTTTTAATCAATTATATGTTTATACTAGTTATTCCAATTTTCTGTCAGCCAGTATACTTTATTACACATCTTTAGCAATCTGTAGTTTAGCCTGGCATTTGCTTTAAGTAAGCTACAATTTACACATAAATTCAACCATGATTTTTAGTTCATCTGATCTGTTCTACTGTCTCATGAGTTTGTCCTGTTTTAGCCATTTTTCCCTTTTTGTGTTTTTTCTGTTTATATTTTTATTATGTATTTTTTCTTTCGGGGGGTTATTTAAGTAAAACTCATTCATTCATTTTTGGATTTAATTAATTTTCAACCTAACCAGAAAGAGTTGAAAACCAGTTTTTCAAAAGGACTGCTGTGTTTATGTGCAGTAGACAAATACCTCCTCTCTTACCAAAGTTACCTCTAAAGCACAAAATCCAAAAAGCACCTGGTTAGGTACAAGAGCTTTCATCTGACCAGAAAGAGTTAGAAGCCAGTTTTTAAAAGGACTGCTGTGTAGACAAATACTTCTAAAGCACAAAATCCAAAACTGAATGAATTTTACTTAAATAACTCCCCCAAAAGAAAAAAATACGTAATAAAAATATAAACAAAAAAACACAAAAAGGGAAAAATGGCTAAAACAGGACAAACTCATGAGATAGTAGAACAGATCAGATGAACTAAAAAGCATGGTTGAATTTATGTGTAAATTGCAGCTTACTTAAATGCCAGGCTTAACTACAGATTTCTAAAGATGTGTAATAAAGTA
Organism: Cebus imitator; assembly: GCF_001604975.1. Taxonomy (NCBI): domain Eukaryota; kingdom Metazoa; phylum Chordata; class Mammalia; order Primates; family Cebidae; genus Cebus; species Cebus imitator. The sequence goes on from NW_016107550.1 coordinate 2,465,945, forward strand.
TACTGGCTGACAGAAAATTGGAATAACAGATACAAACATATACTTGACTAAAACAAAGAGTCATAAAACCAACTACACACCAAGGCAAGAGGTTAAGGAGAAGTGATTCCAGGACAAGGGTTCCCAAGCTCGCTGCACAACAGAATCCCACGGACTGTTGACCACTCAGATTCCCAGAGCTTTCATCTGATCATTGTCACTGCCACAGAGCCAAGGAAGAGTGAGGGTCTGTGCACAGGGACCTGCTGCAGAGGGGCTGATCAGACAGAGGCCCCTGATGCCACTCGATTGGCAATTAAAGGCCAGCACTATTATCTCTTTAAAAGAACAGCTTCAGAAAGGAGTTGAGATGAAGCCAGGGTGACTGGCTTAGGAAACGAGGGGTGAAAATAAGATGTCAGGACCAACCCAGCAAGAAGTCTTGGATGTGAAGCAAGGGAAATTTCCAAGAGGGGCTTGGCTGGATGGCTGAAACCCAACTCCTGGTCTTTGATGTGGAAAATCAACCTACTCTAAATCTGGAGTGAGGTGAGGTGCAGACACAGCGCCCATGCATCCCCCAGGGCTGAAGCCACTATCCCTCCCAGGCTGCCGCAGTGCACCCTGCAGAAGGGCTGGGTGGCCTCAGGTGGGGAGGTGGAGCCAGACATTGGTAGGTGGTCTCAGGGGGTGCTTGGTCTGTTTCGGAGTGTTTGGGGGAATATTTACAATAAGAGATGAAGAGTCAGGAATGAGGGAAGATTCATGACTAGGTGAGGTGATAACTGGTAGCTCAGTTGGGGAGGGTGGCACTGCGAGCAGGGGACAAGGATGGCAGCACTTTGGGATAGGATCAAAGAGGCAGAGTGAATGAAACAGGTTGGTTGTACGTGGTGAGCCTGTGTGTGTGTGAGACACTGTGGATGAATGTGTGAGAGTGTGTGTGTGGGTGTGTGTATGTGTATGTGAAATAATTTGAGTGGTGTGAGTGTGTGTGTGTGTGGTGAGTGTATGTGAAAGATGTGAATGGTGAGTGTAAGTGAAGGGTGTGTGTGTTCTTGTGAATGAATGTGAGTGGGGAGTATGAGAGTGTATGTGTGAGAATAAATGTGAGTGGTGGGTGTGAGTGGTGTGTATGTGTATGTGAATGAATGTGAGTGGTAGGTGTGAGTATGCTTGTGTACAGACTGGCTCTGAGAGTTGCAGGCCTTGCAAGTCGGGCAAGGCAGTGTGCTTTCTGCTGAGCATATGGCCAGAGGTTCTTGGGACCACAGGGCAGCCGTGTGTCCAGCTGTGATCTTACACCAGGAATTTCTAGCTGACCATGGTGCCAGGGCTAGGAGTCCCTGTCTGAGGAGGGAGCGGCAGGGCTGAGAGTGTGGGTGGGGCCTGCGGGGGTGAGGGAGAGGGGTTGTGGTCAGTGTGGGGCCCAGGCAGAGCAGTGCACACAGCTGAATGGATTGTAAGTTGATCATAATGGGGTTGATAGAGACTTTTTAATACTTTCACCTGGATTGTGTTGATTAGCTAAATTCTGTGCCAGGCAACAATTGCATTATCAGAAATAGCCTTTCTCTCTCTGGTGGTCAACAAGTTCCCCTTTGTCCTCACATTTCATGTGAATCACCCTAATATCAATTGCGCTCCAATGGTTTGCAAGTTCCCCAAATCTCTTCTACTATCAAAGTGACCTGCAGGGAACTGCAGTGGTGTCCTTGGGTGGCTGTTCCCAGACGGTTTCACAGGCCCCATTGTCTGTAAGACTCTTGTGCAATCAGCACCAGGAACCTAGAAAAGCCTGTTGGGCCATATCGTATCACTAATCCGCATGTTCCTGGAAGCCCAAAAGCACCCCCTCCATTAACTCTGGGGCGACATCCACATCTCGGGGGGAGAGGTGCAGCGGCAGTACAGGTGGGCACAAAAGGGTTGGCAAAGGGGCAAAGATGAAGGAGGCACCAGGAAGCTGGCAAGAAAATGGCCCCATTGATAAGTGAGACTTGCAAATGGTGTCTGTAAGATTGGCTGAGCCTCTCAAATATCCTTAGATTTGCAGCCACTCAGAGGAAACAGCCTCATAATCTTGTTGTTTTTATTTTGAGAAGGATCTCGTAAGTGGAAATCAGTCAAGGGTGTGATGTCCTTGCTCATTGTGTTTGCTCATTTTTTTAACTAGTGATGGAGCGTTCTCTACTGTGCCAGCCACTGTGCTAAGAAATGGGCGCAGAGCAGAACAGTATGTGCCCTCAGCCTGCGAAATGCTCTGGTATTTGGTGGTAAGCTTGCAAATTTCCAAGAAAGCAGAACAAGGCAGAGAAGAGGAGAGTCGAATATTGTTGTAACTGGATTTCAAAATGCCCCATAGTCTCATTCGGGCTGCTTTTGCCACTGGGTTTTTCACCTTGATGTGAGGAGGAGGAGGGATTCAGGACGGTTGGGACCAGAATGAGGCTGATTTTTCTTCAAGGGACCCCTTCTCTGCCATTCCCAATAGATTAGTAGTTATCAGGGTGTAGTCTTAACAGAAACACTTAGAATTTTGGGGTGTTTTTTTTTCCAGCTCCCAGAAATCATTAAACTCATTGCAGATTGAGAATTGTCTCTTTTGCATCCTTACATCTGTCTAAAATCCTTTGGGCACTTGATTCCAAAGAGATTAAATCATAGGCTGATTCCATTTCTTAAGAGTAGCAATACATTTTGAGTAAGGCAAGGAGCCCAGGAGAGCTGGGCTGAGTTCACCGAGTTTCATTCTGAATTGGTCCAGGGTCATTTTCTCCATGCCTACAATTACATCCCCAAAGCTGATATTTTGTCACTTTGAGCACCATCAAACTCAGAATCATCTTTGTCATGAGTGGCACAAACATGATGAATATGAATTTTGAATTCTCTCAGAAATTTTTAAATTTTTGCTATGCTTCAGAAACTTTCCATACACATTTGGTATAGCTTGTAAACCCCCGAGTACTAACCTGCATAGTGTTGATATACTGGAAGAAAAAAACTCCTTTCCAGCTATATATTTTTTAAGTATTGAATCCATTACTCAAAACCTATTACTGAAATATTGAAAGAAGAAAATACCTTGGTTTCCTGGGGAATGGATGTATCATGGTAAAATGTTATATTCTGAATCTGATAATCTGTATTTTCATCTCTTCCCAGTTTAAAATACCTGTAGCTTATAATTTACAGTGTCTATAACAGTTAACATTGACTGAACATTTTCTATGTCTGAAGCACTCTTCCAAGTATTTTATAAACATTTCATTAAATCCCCCAAACAATCCTGTGAACGATGTTCTTTTTACATGAGAGAAATAGCAGCACAGAGAGATTTAAAACTTGCCCAAGTTCACTGGGCCAAAAAGTGCCCAGGTAGCACTTGGATAATCCAGATCTTTCTGCTCTAAAGCCCATATTCCCAAGCTGAAACCTCATTGGACAAATGGATAGGAAACAAGGCTCAGACACTCAAAGGATTAAAAAAATTATTGAAATCCTTCCTAATAACATGGTATATTTTAATAAATGTTTGAATATTGGATATAAACATACTCATACAGTTACATGCAGAACAAAAGAAGAGTTTGAGCAGATTGTAAACTTTAAAGTCAATTGTTATTCTGTAGTTGGTGAGTTATATTTTTCCTTCATAGTTAATAAAAATTATATTCAAACAACTTGTTGGTCAAAGGTATTTCCAAATTTTCATTTGTTGGGACAAGTGGGACATTAATGTTTTCCCCTAAAGCCACAAAATAATGATACAAATAATTGAAGCTATGTGGATATTTTAAATTAGTTTAGTTTCATTAAACTTAAAATTTCCTTAAGAGGACTAGATATGGAATACACATTAAAACCAAGACTATCAAATTGATAAATCTATTTTTTATAAAAAGGTACAGGTTTTCAGATTAGAGGGCATTATGAATCAAGTCCAGATAATTTTATGTCATGTCAAGTACTTCAGGCTAAGCTTTTTTTTTTTTTTTTTTATAGCTCCATTCAGAAATCATGGCTGTAATTCCATACTTCTAGTGCTAAATATCAATTCATAAGCCAAAGAACATTTTAAGAACGCTTATTAGATCATACCACAGCCAAGTATTCTTTCTTTGTCCATTTCTCTCCAGAATCCCACAAATAGAGCTATGATTTTAAAGAGCAATAAATTGGCTAATGCTTTGTTCACAGAAAACAAATCTTACAGAAAATATTCAGCCCAAGTTCCCTAAAATCAGTTATGGTTATACATTCAGCGATCATCACAACAATATCTTGCCAGTGGCTGGATTAACTAAGCAGAGTAAAAGCTCTATCTGCATTTAATGTTAAGCTTGTTGTGCTAATGGCCTATGTGCAAATAACCATACTTCAAGCTTGTAACAAGGCATGAGTAAAATGAACCTGTACATCAGCTGCAGTACCTGCTTCAGGTAGAATAATGGCATGGAAGAACAGCAGCCAAAGGAGGAGGGCTTGGCAGCCCATGTTGGGAGAGCTTCCAGCTACAGCAAAATCTGGGGTTTCAGCTTTATATACTCTCCAAGTTCCCCTGCTGGAGGTGGGTCAATGCAACTTGATGCTCTTCTCAGGCTTGGATTGGCAGGCACTCAGACCAGCAGACTCATTTGCTTTGGTATATTGTGTGTATCTGCTATGGAAGAAAGGGTGATTCTACCTGTGAGAGGCATTCCATGAACAGTTGAAAGTTAAAATCATAAAGAAGAAAAGTCAAACCATGTGCTGATACCTGGCTAAGCAGATGGGGCCCTCCTGATGCTTCTCTTTTGGGAAAGAGGTCACCAGGAGCCCTCGATCTCATGGAGGGCATCACTTCTTGCAGGCGGCTGTTCCCAGTAGATGCTGCTGGAATTCTACTCGTCTTTCAATGCCCACACACTGCCTCTCCTTCTCTCTTGTTTTCCTCATTTCCCAACTACATGTGTTTGCACCCTTCTCTAATTCTACGACATCCACTTGGCATGGCTTCTATATTCTGCCTCGATTATAATTAATACCTTAATACATTCTAATCACACTTAATAAATTCCGCCTTGATTGTCATTACTAGTGTTTTTGTCTGGTTTCCTCCATTATCTTGTAAACTTTGAGGGCAGAACTTCTTGTTGTATTGTTTATAGTCTTACTTATAATATTGCTTACTTATGGCAGGCTTGGTGTGATGCCTTCTACTTAAATCTTTGTTGAATTAAACTTTGCCGTACACAGGGATATCTGATGTCCTGCAAATTACTTCCCTAACATATTTTTCTCTTAACTTAGATGATTGTTTTATGTAACAAACTATTCCATAATCTGAAATAATTCTCAGTCTTCTAATAGAGGAACCCATCTTCTCTAGCATATGTCTAACTCCATATCCCTGTGAATGAAACGAAAAGAAGGTTTTTTTAGACCCCACTGGGTTCTGTGTTGTGAGAAAGAGTTGCAAGAAAATATTTTTTCCATCTGAATACTCTAATCTTACTTATCAGGACTGCTTGGCAATTTGGGTAAATCCAATGTGTTGCTCACTATATCCAGCAGGAGTGGCTTCCAGGCTACTCTTGTGTGTGGAATATCACAGATTGGGCAAATACATATTTGGTCCTGATGGCAAATATAGGGTCATGGGTAAAGTAGAGGGAGGTGAGAGTTGGGGCTTGGGTTTGAAGGGCCTACATCTTCTTCCCACCATTGTGATTTGGGGCAATCCATTTAGCTTCACTGAGGCTTAGTTTCCTCATAAAAAGTGAGATAATACTATCTGCTCTTCTTACTCTAGTGGGTTGCTGGGAAAACAAAATTAGGCATATATAAGAGATCTATATATTATACAAGCAAGAGGATGTTTCAATAGATATCTTTATAACAGAGGTTTTGAGCTTTCCTGACAGTCCCAATATTAAGTTGTAAAATAAATTCAGCCAAATTTAGCCAAGGTAGGAAAAACAGGGCATAGAGAGAGAAAGGGTATTACACAGACAAAAATAACTGCAGCTGATATAACATCTCACAGACAAAAGTGAATATTTATTTTCCCATAACCTAACCTTTCCTTAGAGATTCCATTCTGCTACAGGCAGAATATAGAATGACAAGTCAAAATTAATCCCAAGCATTTCAGGCTTATTCCTGGTATATCCACGTTTCCTTTCCTCCTCGTGCCTAAAAGCATAAAGCACGTTGTGGCCCTTGATGGGAATCCTGGTTCCTGGGTATTGGCTTCCATTCATGCTGCCATCCTCTGGGATAGATGCTAGTTTTGTCATATCCTCAGACACAGTCCTCCCTTCATTCTGGTACTTGGTGAGGTGTCAGTGGCTCTATCTGGTCTCAGGTTGTAGCGTCCTTGCTGGTTTGCTCAGCATTATCTCCAGCTCCCAGCATCCTCCTCTCTCCTCTAACTTTGGCAACACTTTTGGGGGGATGAGCCACTCCAGGGGCTATCTTTAGCCTTTTGTCTTTGACAAGCCACCCAGCCCTCCCTCCTCTCACCTCCCAGAGGATGGGAGGGATGTAAATCTCTTTTTTCAGATCCCACCATCCCCCAAATTATCTGAGCATTCTGTTGTCCTATGGGAATCAGCGACCCACCAGCAACCTCCTGCTTCACTTCTGTCCCCTTGAGGCTTTCGAGGACTTTTAATGGAGTGCAGCTTCTTCCCGATATTCCCTAATTTCCATCTTTTGACTAAAATGTCAATAACATGACATTTTTTACTTTCTAGTGCCATTTCTCCTGGGAGCGATGGGGGGCAGAGGGAGGTAGGAGAAAGACCATAGATGGATACTTCACAATATTGTCTCATGATACAATGGAGCAGATGAATCTTCCACTCAGAAACCCACCTGCTGGTGAAATGGACTGGGCTTTGATGCCAGAGTAGAGGCTGATTGGAGTTTCTCCTAGTTATACTGTTTCAGCTCGAGGCACCTTTGCTCTCTCAGGCAAGAATAGACATGGATCCCACAGGGTTGCTGTAAATAATCAAGAATATGTATGAAGACTGCCCAGTAGGAAGCCTGGTACGTAAATAACAGGTGCTGCTCCTAATTGTTATTGTTAAAAACCATTGCCCCTCCCTTCCCATAGAGTTGATATAAAACTACTAGAGATATGTGTGCAAGGGATTGGAGGTATCTTTATTGTAGTAAGTTTTGACAAGTTGAATTGTATAAATAGTAAAGTGACCTGAGTCTTGGACGTTTCAACCACTAATATTAGCATTTTGGAGAACTTGGATCAGGACAAAAGCTTATTAGAGGTGGGACTCTACCAAGCTGAATATTCACATACTGTGAAGAGCAGTTGATTGTTTTATTAAGACCCAGTTTAAAATGCGCTGCTGTGAAAGGCAGGCAGACTTCCCTTCAGAAGCTCTCATGGCACTCAGCTGACATCTGCCTGCAAATACAGCATGTAGATTCATGCATGTTCACATGCCACTGCTGTTGTGTGCTGGATTGGCCTGGTTTCTCAGAAGTTAACCTAGGAAAGCACAGACTTAGAGAAGCACAGGAAGGATGCACCTTCCATGGCCCTCTGGGAAGGCTCAGCAATTTCCTGGAAGTGGCTCTAAGACGGCAAGGGTGAGCAGTGAACAGTAATGAAGACATGCTACTATTTATTGCTGGGGTAATAGAGGTAAGGTGGGGGAATCCAACCCACATCTTCCTCCTTTCTTCACTTCAGTAAATACCTACTGAGCACCAGCTATATGCCAGACCCCATTTCTATGCCCAGGGATATATCAGTGAACAAAACAGAATATGTCCCCTCTCCCTGGGGAGCATGTGTTCTAGTTGGCCAAGACGGAGAATACAAACCAGGCGAATATGCAGCATGTCTTTGGTGTCTTTGTGCTTGGAGAACAATCAAACAGGACAGTAGGAGGGAACGTGGGGAGGGGAGAGAGCTGCTGGAAGCTGGGTGATCCAGGCAGCCTCCTTGAGAAGGTAACGCTGGAGCAGAGATATTTGGATAAGATGGCAGAGAGAACCTTCTCAATATGAGGGATGAGCAATGGAGCAGATGTGGCCTGCACCACCCTGGTGCCTGCATTCTAAATGCCCTCCCGGGGCTGGGCTAGGCGGGGTGGGGTGGAGGTGGGGGGGTGGGGGGGTGGGGTGGAGGCAGGGAGGTTTGGGGGAGGCTAGAATGCAGCTGAACCAGCTTGGGATCACAAATCAGAGAATGGCATAAAGCAAGGAGAAGTGAAGCCACAACAGGTGTTCAGAAGCCTGGAAATTCAAGATTGAGTGTTCTTTGTAATACTGGCAATGAACTGCCCGTTTTAAAAAGTGTCAAAAGACTTGCAGTTTTCTCCTTTTTGATATTGCATTAGCCCAGGGAGAATATAAATTTTAGCTTTAATAAGTCGTGGGGAGTACTAACATAACAGCATAACATAAAACAGAACACTATTATCATAATAAGAAAATCTGAGTCCTAGTCTCCCAGTCTGCTATTTCTTGCTGATAGGACCTTGGGCAGGTGCCTTAACCTCACGCAGGTGCAACTTTTGTAGAATAGCGATGGTAATAGTGTACCAGCCTGAGGCAGGAGGAGGGCCATATAAATGACTCTTGGGATCCTCTCCAGGACCAAAATGGGCCTTATCTTTTTTACCAATACCACATAATGTTGCAAAGGAACACAGTTAAAAAAATCAGAATTGAAGTCCACCAAAACTGATCATGTATTTTGTAACTTTTATTTGTTAACATGATGAAGGTAATATTCACTAAAGAAAATTATAAAGTACATGAAAATCTGCAGAAGACAATAAAACCAGTACCCTTATGTTATACACTGTTAGTATATTTCCTTTAAAGCTTTCAAATAAAATGTATATATGCCTTCTGTTGTCGCTAGTTCATCACTAATTTTGGACCTGCACCTTATGGTGGTATGGTTCTGTGTATCGCTTTTTTTCAAACTTCTTATGATGTAATGAGAGATTTCCAGTTTAAATATTTTTGAAAACATAACTATAATGTTTAACAGCTGCATAATATTTCATTTATAGAATGCTGCATAATTCCTTCCACTCTTCTTCTTTTGCTGGCCACTGGCATCATTTCCAGTATTTGAATGAATTAGATGCTTTTTAAAGCACAGATTTTTGAAGATCAGCAAATTGTTTCCAAGTAGCCCCTGCTGCATTCTTAGGCTTGCACTGGCCCCTACACAGCTGACTCTGCATGCATTTCACTTTGGCTTCTTCCTGGAGGCTCTCCATTCTTCTCCTGTCCTTGCTGGAGCCTGTGTCTCTAAGGAGCATGTTGCTTTAAGTGCTGATGGGGTTCAGGGGACTCATGAGTGGAGGAAAGGCTGCTTCTGAAAAGTGGTAAGAATTAACAGGAAACTACTACTTTCCACTTGCTTACCATGCACAGAAATAATAGATTCTTTCACTGGAATAAAATGCAGTCAGATTGCATTACGTTGACATTTAAAGAAATTGAGACTTCTTGTTCTTTATGAGTGTTCAAAAGAAAACATTCATTTCACTGGTTCCCATTTCAGCCCAAAGCCCCATTTATTCCTTTAGGTTTGTGCCTAACTTTGCTGGTCATTCAGAAGTTAGATCCATGCAGAAGGCAGAGGTTATGGATGAAATCCTGCAGGGATTAGGTGGCCTCTTGGTTCCTGGGTCTCAGAGTGTCTGATGAGAACTGTCTGCTGAGGGGCTAACCCAGAACCGCTGACGCTTACCGAGTGCTCCCTCCGTCTCCTGGTTGTGCTTGGTATTTTACACACACATCACTCAGCCCTCCCCAGCCTCTAGGAGGAGGACATGGTGTGTTGCCCACGTGTTGCAGACGTGGGGACTGTAAAGCTGACTTGGTAGGGTATCAGTTTGTCATTGCCTCCTTGATGTCTAGATCAGTGGGACTCAAGATTTGTTTTTAAAAATGAATTTGTAGAAGTTCAACCAGCTTGCTAGAGGTGCAGACTAGATTTTAATCCAGGGATCCTGTCACCTGCTGGTAAAAGGCAAACAAATTGTTTGGCCACCTCAGTACCAGCTGCAGCCCATGGTTGGAAAAAATACCCACCCTGCAAGATGGTAGTCAAGGGTAACATGTTTGTGCATAGAGGATACATCTTTTATCTGAGATAACTGGGACTGAGTTTATCATACCATTATTTATATTTACGTCACCTCCCAGAAAACCAATCAAAAGTTTTGATAAAAGTGCAACCAATCTAGAAAGATGTATTTCTTAAAGACACTAAGTGAGAAAATGGATGAAACAAAAATAAAAGCAGGAGAGATAAATGGAAGCCAAGTTGTAGAAATGAGAAGCAGAAAAATTGTTGAAAAGAGTAAACTACACTCGAAAGGGGGCATTGCTACAGGAATAAAGTAAAATAAGGGTTATGTAACTCCTTACATTTGCCTAGTGTTTATTCACTGCTCTGAGTGTTACACATTCATCATTTCATTTTAATTTTCTAATTAGTTCTGCAGGTAATCAGAACACATAGTCTCACCTTCATTTTATAGATGTGAAAACAAGACAGGGAGAAGCTGACTAACGCCCAAGGTCGGCTGGTGAGAGAGTGAAGCTGTGCAATAAAAACTCAGGGTGGCTGGTTCGCATGTTCTCCATCTCTACATCTTTTTGTTTGTGTTTTTTTACAAACCCACATGAGACACAATATCTCTTGAGGAGAAAAAGTAGGTAAGTACTCTTTCTCTCTAAGCTGGATTGTAACTTTATTATAATTTCTGGTATTAGTTTTAACTTCAGGTGTGTAACATTAGGTAAGAGATTGTTGTATCTATGATGGTCATTGTTACACAGCTCCACCAACCCAGCCACTTGCCTTTTCCCCTTGTACAAAATGTGGCCTGCCTGGCCTGTGAAGCAGATGTTAGCTCTTTTTCCTAGACCAACCATGTAAAGGGATGACACTGTATCTGTTTTTCTAAATAACAAGATAAACATTTTAATCCTCAAATGATAAAAAGATATAATCTTGATATAAGTATACTCCATCACATAAACCAGCAAACAGCTAATATTATAAAATGTAGTCCAGCTAGAAATTTTAAACTTTTATTACTTGGTAAGTCATCAAAATTAAATAGATTTATCTCCTCTCTAGAATAGAGGTTGCATTTCTATGACAAAGGCACAGCAAAGGCACACTAGCCTAGAAACTACTTTCACTGGTTCTTCTGAACAATTTTTTCTAAGTAGTGAGCTCAGATGACAATTCTCATAAAACTCACAACTCTAGTCCTATTCCTACATGACAAAGACATTCACAGATGCAAATTATAGTGCCAATAAATACACAGAATTTATGGCATCCTATATACTGCATTCAAAATACATGATTTAATTCAAAGTGGAATAAATTGGTTTGCTTTTTTAAAACTCGTTTTTTAAAGAAAATCTTTTTTAAACAAGAAAAATCTAATGCACAAGATTTTAAGCTATGGGAAGTTATATTTTAGTGTATAATACTCAAGATTTTTCCCAAGGATTCACACAAACTCTGATTCATGATGGTTTGCTTTCTGCTGTTCTTATTTCTTCTGTTTTTCTGAGCTGCACTTTCTGCTTTGCCATCATCAGCATTTTGAGCCTCTGTATCACTTATCTTTGTAGTTTTCTCCTATGAAGTGGCTATTGATTATGGCACTATACAGTCATTGAGAAAGTGCCCCTATGTGTAATCTGCAGCAAAGACAGCTTTGACAGCATTTAAGGCTCCACTTGCAAGAGTAATTTAAGAAAGAATCCACGGAAGCTAGTTTGTTCACTCTTCAAACATTTCCCTGCCCCTTGTATCTTTACAGCTTCCTTTCATAGTGATATTCTTTCCTTTTCTCCTGTGTAGGCTGACATACCACTCAGCCTGGCACATCCACTTCATTGGAGAAGAGGAAACCAGAATTGTCCAAGAATGATCTTATTGTGTATGTCAACATCTCATTTGTGAAATATCATTCAGTTCAAAAAGAAATTCTATTGTAAAATTCATAGACTCACCAACATCTGAAACTTGACTCTGGAATATTTCAGGAGCTCCAGAATATGCTTCAGAACTGTATTTAGGAGCCAGTTAACATTTTTCAACACAGTTCACCAAAAATGAGCAACTCACTAGGCAGTGGTTCTCAATCTTGGCTGCATAATGGAGTTCCGTGGGGACCTTTGCAAAATACTGATATTTAGGTCTCACACCCAGAGCTTCAGATACAATTAGTATAGGATATTGCATGGGTATCAGGAGTTATAAAAAGCCTTCCCCATAACCACCTCCCCAGGTGAATCCAACTCCAACCAAGGTTGAATCTCAGTCAAGGTTGAGAACCATTGCTCCTGGATCATCTTTTCCTCTACACTTTCCCCCTTTCAAGTTTTGCCTTCTTGTCATTCCTTCAGGCAGGTCCCTCTGCAATACCTGGTTGCTTTTCACTTCATCTTCTTTAGGCTCTTCTGCTACAATGAAGACTTTCTATCTCTTATCTGACAGAGGTTGATAGAGACCAGCATGCAATTTTTTCAAGATTAGTAATTTCCTTATCAAACATTAACTTTCTTTGGGCAGATTCTGCTTGAAAGATTTTGATGATATATTAGTTTTCCAGGGCTCCTGTAAAAAAGTACTATCAAGTGGGAGGCTTAAACAACAGAAATGCATTGTTTCACAGCTCTGCAGGCTAGAAGTCTGAAAAAGTTGTTGGCAAGGTTGATTTCTTCTGAGGACGGTGAGAAAGAATCTGTTCCATGCCTCTCCCCCAGATTCAGTGCTCCTCAACATGCAGAAGCATCACCCCAATCTCTGCCTTCATCCTTACTTGGCGTTCTCCCTCTGTGCATGTCTGCCTCCAAATTTCATGTTTATAAGCACACTAATCATATTGAATTGAGACCCACCCCAAAGACCTTTTAACTTGATTACCTCTGTCAAGATACTATTTCTAAACAAGGTCACATCCTGAGGGTTATGACTTCAACATATGAATTTTGGGGGAGACAATTTCAGTGCATAACATATAGCATTAACTGAATGCACAGTCACCACAGACAGGCTGAAATCTTTATTGACAAAATTACCATGTGTAATTGCAAAAGTCCTCAGTTACAAAGTGAAAGCCATCAAAATGGAGAGCTCCAAGTCACCCTCTGCTCCCTCATTGCCATGTCCTGTCTCTTCATCCCTAATTCCACCATGGCCTCCCCACATCCCTCTCCTGAGGTGTGTTTGGCCTCTGCAGGATCATCAGGGTCATCGGAGCACTAGCCACTTCAGTATCGACACACATCCCTTGATGTCCCCATTTTCAGCACTTCCCCTCCATTCTCCTTATCCTTTATGCCCCATGGCTAGTTGGAATATTTGGTCAAATGTTTTCACTTCCTTGTTGCAAGAATGCCTAACACCTCAATCGCCCAGCCACAGTGACAGCAGTTGGGATGTAGTAATAGCAAGGATGAGCGTGGCTGCTGCTGAGGTGATACAGCTGACAGAGCTGGCAGGGCCACGGTGAGAGTGCTGGTGGGGGCTGCCTCAAGGGGACCACGGTGGGTGACAGCAGCTAAGGTGGCTGCAGCTGCAAGAACCACCAGCCTTGCCTGTGACTGAAAGGTTGAGAAGCACAGTGCAGGAGGGATGGTCAACTTAGCAGCTGTCAGGCTCCAGAGATCGCTTTTTGTTTTGAACACTAGTATTAAAGATGTTAACAATAGATTGCCCATTTAAAGAATTGATGAACTCCTGAACAACAGAGAGGCAAAGCACTGCCTGATATAAGCAAGAGCCCAGCCAGCCATTTGGAGATTCTCAGCACTGACCATCAGCTCTCTTCCTGGGACTCTGTTTCAAGACACACAGTTGGAAGATCATGACAGTGTACTCTTCTTGATGTTACATCACAAATAAGATACATGGCAACTCCCTCCTCTTACCCACCAAAGTTCCAGTAACTTTGCCAGGAGATGCTTTGCCAACAAGGTGTTAAGATGGCTTCATGTTCGCACATTGTAATTCATACAATGTTTTAATGTATGCTCAGTTAGGTTCAGCTTTCTTGAAAAAACACAAATCCTCCCCAGGGTGAGCCCAGAGAGAAGTGAGGGGTGTACAGGGAAAGTTCAGAGACTAGTTATTTGCATCACCCTCTCATGATACAGAGAAAAGCTCATGTCCTTAACAACAACTCTCAAGCTTCACCTCAATTGGCAGAAAAGGCCAGAGTCTCACACAGGAATTTGCAAATTCTGGGAAAGCAAGCAGGGTTGCTTCCAGCCAGAGGACATATCACATTTCCAGGCAGGAAGAGATGATCGGGGGATTGCCCTGCATTTTGTGAAACACATGGGAGGCTCTGCCCCAAGATTATGGTGATACTTGGCGAAGTTTCCTGAAAACAGAAGGGTGAGTCAGGATTGACACCTGCCAGTAGGGCTGCTATTTGACCAGCACAGATTGCTATGGTTGTACCACTGTAAAAAGATTGTAAATCTTTCTAACTGGTGGATAATGAGTCCCTGAGCATCCCCTATAACCACTTGGAGCCCCAGCCCCTTCCCTGATACAGAACTCCTAACGTAAAGCATGAACACAGCATTAAATCCAGTCAGTGATCCATGCTGTGCTCTGTGCCAGGCTCCAGTATTTCTAATATCACCCTGCCTATCAAAGCAGATTACTAAAGCTGATAATCAGGTTTGTTTTGGAAGCAGTTGCCTTCCAACAACCTTTATTACTATTGTTTTAAATATATGTGTATTTAAATGAGTTATGGCAAGTACAGCTGATAGAGTGGTGCCCGCTTACGGTAAATGTTCAATGAATATTAGTTGGTGTTATTAATTTTGATGACCCTTGTTTCAGACCAAACCTGTCATTTAAAGATGGTGACAGTGGAAATTGCTACATCTTTGTGAATTTCACCAGCCTCATATTCAATTTCAATCTTCTTATCAAACTGATTGGCATCATTCAGTCACCACACCATTTCCTCGGGAATCTGACCTCAGATTACATTGGGATTGGTATTTTTTTGTTTTGCTTTTTGTAATTTTAAGTAGTATGACCTTGGAAAAATCATTGAAACGTTTCTTCAGTACACTGGCTTCTTTGTCTGCAAAACTCTGCAAACCAGACCTCCCAAGAGAGAATGAGTAGGAGGGGTGTGTAGGAACCCCAGCCTTGGCAGGGATATTTTACGGGGAGGCACAGCCCTGGCTCCAGCACAGGCTCAGCTGTGATCAGGAAGTGACCTGTCCTTCACACAGGTTACCCAGGTAGTAGTAGCTTCTGTGGATTCTCTTCTCCAATTTTCTCCAACATTTGACATCTTCTTTCATACATTCACAAATAGGACCTCCTGGAAGCACAAATGCTATAAATGCAAAATCACCCTTTTTATTTGCAATCCCTCCTTGCAGGATGGGGAGAGAAGGGATTTTTATTTCTCTTGAGCAGTCTCTGACTTTGTAGTTTGATTGTAATAATTTTCCCCAGCAGTTCTTCTCTCTGTCTCTCAGCCACCTCTCTCTTTGTCTTGTCTAAACTCCCACAGTTGGGGAATAACAGAGCTGGGACTTGAACACATACAACTCCCTTTACTGGGAGGCTATCATTTTCTTCTGAAAATGAAAAAGACTGGACTCTTTCTCTTCCTTCTTCCACCACCGCGTCTCATTTGTGGTAATTGCTCTCAGTACAACCCAGGACTCTGTTGTTGAGGGTCTAGATCACATGATCATATTGGCAACATGGGATTACTACTGCTGGAGTGCACATTACCTAGTTAGAGAACTAAAATGATTTGTTTTTCTTACTTGTACTTAAAGTTAATCACCACCCCTTTGCCCCCCCCCTTTTTTTTTAAACTAGCTTGTATCTGTGGGTTTGGTGTGTAAAACACATCATCTTTTATTTTCACTTTCTGGAATACTATATCTTAATTAGACATTAGAGAAAAATAGGTATAGGGCTTAAGAATTAGAAGAAAGCTTTATTCTGAAGTACAGTCTATCAAGTCTTGGCAGAATATGGAGCAAGATCTCTATCCCAAGTGCTTCTGTGGCAACTTACCTGGGCTCGCCCTCTCACTGGCTTCTAGCTTCCCTTGCTTTATTTGGATTTGGTAAATAGGTTCCATATCACTTTCCAATATTATGTTTTAAGTTTTATCCAAAAATCTGTCATTAAAAAGTCTACTTGGAGTGTAAAAACTCTTTCTAAAGTATTTGCAGAATCGCAGCAACTGAAATTGTAGAAGGAACAGCATTCTCAATCTTTGTCAATGGCAAAATGTCGTAATTTAAGGTGCAGTAACTGCACATGAGAACCTAAACAAAAACTTGTACCATCAATACTTCAAGTCTAGCTCAAAATCGACAGTCAGGTAAAGTCACTTTATTTTTCCCATGCACTTAAAAGAAAAAAAAATGTATTTCTTTAATTAGCCTAAAACCAAGAGTCTTAAAACTGTAAGTGACATTTTCAATATCTGAGAAGAAATTTACTAAACTTTACAAAACAAAAACATTTGTATAAATTATGAAAGTTTATAGGACACCTCCTATGTATATTTCTCGGCATAAGAAAAGCAAACATTCTTTTCTGTTTCCTTATTTTTAAAAATTAGTTGAAGAATATATTCCCCTAATAATTGCTGCATTGCATTGTAGTATGGATAAGTATATATTCATCCCGGGGATGCAAGGTTTGTTCAACATGCACAAATCTGTAAACATAATGAATCGTATAAACAGAACCAAAGACAAAAACCACATGATTATCTCAATTGATGCAGAGAAGGCCTTGACAAAATTCAACAGTCCTTTACACTAAAAACCCTCAATAAACTAGGTATCAATGGAATGTATCTCAAAATAATAAAAGCTATTTATGACAAACCCACAGCCAATATCATACTGAATGGGCAAAAATTGGAAGCATTCCTTTTGAAAACTGACACTAGACAAGGATGCCCTCTCTCACCACTCGTATTCAATATAGTATTGGAAGTTCTAGCTAGAGCAATTAGGCAAGAAAAAGAAATAAAGGGTATTCAATTAGGAAAAGAGGAAGTCAAATTGTCTCTTATTTGCAGACAACATGATCGTATATTTAGAAGACCCCATGGTCTCAGCTCAAAACCTCCTTAAACTGATAAGCAACTTCAGCAAAGTCTCAGGATACAAAATCATGTGCAGAAATCACAAGCATTCCTATACACCAATAACAGACAAACAAAGAGCCAAATCATGAGCGAACTCCCATTCACAATTGCTACAAAGAGAATAAAATACCTAGGAATACAACTAACAAAGTATGTAGAAGACCTCTTCAAAGAGAACTACAAACCACTGCTCAAGGAAATAAGAGAGGACACAAACAGATGGATCCCATGTTCATGGTTAGGAAGAATCAATACCGTGAAAATGGCCATATTGCCCAAAGCAATTTACAGATTCACTGCTATACCCTTCAAGCTACCATTGACCTTCTTCACAGAACTGGAAAAAAACACTTTAAACTTCATATGGAATCAAAAAAGCCCGCATAGCCAAGACAATCCTAAGCAAAAAAGAACAAAGCCGGAGGCATTATACTACCAGACTTCACATTATGCTACAAGGCTACAGTAATCAAAACAGGATGGTACTGGTACCAAAACAGAGATATAGACGAATGAAACAGAACAGAGGTCCCAGAAGCAATGCCACACATCTATAACCATCTAATATTTGACAAAACTGACAAAAACAGGTAATGGAGAAAGGATTCCCTGTTCAATAAACGGTGTTGAGAAAACTAGCTAGCCATGGGCAGAAAGCTGAAACTGGACCCCCCTCCTTATACCTTACAGTAAAATTAACTCCAAATGGATTAAGGATTTAAACATAAAAACCCTAGAAGAAAACCTAGGCAATATCATTCAGGACATAGGCATAGGTGAGAACTTCATGACTAAAACACCAAAAGCAATCACAACAAAAGCCAAAATGGACAAATGGAGTCTAATTAAGAGT
>NW_016107550.1:2484263-2564789 GCF_001604975.1 Cebus imitator
CACTGTTGGTGGGAGTGTAAATTAGTTCAACCATTGTGGAAGACAGTGTGGTGATTCCTCAAGGATTTAGAAATAGAAATTCCATTTGACCCAGCAATCCCATTACTGGGCATATAACCAAAGGATTATAAATCATTCTATTATAAAGACACATGCACACATATGTTCATTGTGGTGCTGTTTACAATAGCAAAGATCTGGATCCAACCCAAATGCCCATCAATGATAGACTAGACAAAGAAAATGTGGTACATATACACCATGGAATACTATGCAGTCATAAAAAAACAATGAGTTCATGTCCTTTGTGGGGACATGGATGAATCTGGAAACCCAGCAAACTGACACAAGAACAGAAAACCAAACTCTAAATGTTCTTACTCATAGGCAAGTGTTGAACAATGAGAGCACATGGGCATAGGGAGGGGAACATCACACACTGGGGTAGGTTGGGGGATGGGGGGCTAGGGGGAGGGACAGTGGAGGGTGGGGAGGCTGGGGAGGGAAAACACTGGGAGAAATGCCTGATATAGCAGACAGGGGATACAGAGACTGCAAACCACCATGGCATGTGTGTACCTGTGCAATAACCCTGCGTGATGTGCACATGAACCCCAGAACTTAAAGTACAATAAAAAATAATAATAAAGTTTCAATAATATGACTATATACATAATAAAAAAAAGAAGCTTTCAGAAAAAGAAACTTGTAAAAAATAAATAACATATTCCTTAAGAAGAGGAATATCCCTTCCCTGTGTCCATGTGTTCTCATTGTTCAACACCTACTTATGAGTGAGAACATGCACTGTTTGTTTTTCTTTTGGGGTTGGGGGGGCTAGAGGAGGGATAGCAGAGGGTGGGGGCATGGGGGAGGGATAGCATTAGGAGAAATACCTAATGTAGATGACAGGGGTATGGAGGCAGCAAACCACCAAGGCACATGTATAACTATGTAACAAACCTGCATGTTCTGCACATGTACCCCAGAACTTAAAGCATAATAAAAAAAAGAGAAGAGGAATGTTTTGGTAACTTTTTGATAGCTTTGACATCAGAAGTAGGCTTCTTTTATTTTTATTTTTTCATACTTGATCATCATATTAGTTGCCCACTAACCTAAAGTCATAATCTATATTCACAGGAGTAGTTATTTTTCAATCCATCTTCCAAGAACCTTTATTACTATTGTTTTAAATATATGTATATTTAAATGAGTTATGGCAGGTACAGCTGGTAGGCTGGTGCCTGTTTGCAGGCAGAAAGGAACATTCCAAATATGGAGAGGCTCCCATCCCACTTGTCCCCTGCCCTGTCTTGTTTGGTGGGAACAGCAGAATCACAGTCTGGTTTGCCTGGCGCCATCTTCATGCCAGGCTAATACAGGAAGGTATTATTTAAAGATAAGAGAAACCACAGTTAATACCCTTCCTCCATAATCTAATGGTGTTTTGGAACAGCTAAATCATTTGTGCACTGGCCCGTGGAGAGTTAAGAGGATCTCTAGCCCAATTGTTCAGGGAAGTTGTGAAGGCATGAGGAGTGGTGCTCTTTAAAATCATAGCCTCCTCTATTACATTCTGGGAAGTGTCATCTAGGTCATCGCTTCTCAAATGTTAAAATACATATAAATCTCCTGGAGAACTTGTGGAAATGCAGAGACCGATTCTGCAGGTCTGGGCTAGGACCTGCACCTCAAACAAGTTCCCAGCTGAGGCCGACACTGCTGGCCCAAGAGAGACAAAGTTACGACTCTCTGTGTGTGTCACTCGATAAGAGGTGCTCCTCAAAGCATGTCCCTGGACCAGTGGCAGCAGCAGCAGCAACACTGTCACCCAAGACGTGCAGACTCTCAGGCCCAACTCAGAACTATTGAATCACAAACTGCATCTCAACAAGTTCCCAGGAGAATGGCAGGCATGGTAAAGAGTGAAAGGGGCCAGTTGCAGTGGCTCACACCTATAATTCCTGCACTTTTGGAGGCCAGGGGGATCATGAGGTCAAGAAATCGAGACCATCCTGGCCAACATGGTGAAACCCCATCTGTACTAAAGATACAAAAATTAGCTGGGCATGGTGGCACGCACCTGTAGTCTCAGGTACTCGGGAGGCGGAGGCAGGAGGCTTGCTTGAACCCGGGAGTCAGAGGTTGCAGTGAGCTGAGATGGCGCCACTGCACTCCAGCCTGGTGACAGAGTGAGACCTTCATCTCAAAAAAAAAGAGTGAAAGGAAGCTGGCCTGGGCAATTCCCTCAGCTGCTGCCTGTGAGGCTGTGAGGGATCAGACAATGCACAGCCTACATCAGAGGGCTCAGATGATGCACAGCCTCCACATAGATGGCCCTGGGGTACTTTGTCCATTGATCTAAAACTATTCTAAATAAAAAAGTTTATTTCTTAAAAAGAGTACACATTGTGTGATTCAATTTATTAAAAATCATAGAAAATGGAAAGTAATCTATAGTGACAGACAGCAGATCAGTGGTTGTGGGACAGAAATGAGGGGAAAGAGAGATTACAAAGGGCATGAGAAAGCTTTGGAGGATGATGGATCTATTCATTATCTTATTGTGAGGATAGCTGTTTATATACATAAAGCTCATTAGATTTTGTCTAATTATGTTTAATTTATTTTATCAATTATACCTCAATGAAACTATTAAAATAAGTTTGAAATGTTAGAAATATTTATTCATAGATATAAATAATCTGCCCCTTAAATAGAAATAATCCATTAGACTCATCACTGGCTACAGAAATCTATTACAAGTCCAGCCTACCAGGTCCCCAGGGAAGATGAATGCCTCCTTGGGGTTAGAATGTTTTAGGTAGATGAAAGTTGTCAAAGACTCCAAGCAGACAGTGTCTGCCTTGCCAGAAGCAAGGCTACGCTAAGACAGACCTTGTCTAGTTTGTCAGGAGACATAACAGGATTGTCAAGAATAAATTCCACTTGAGATCAGGAGCCCAACAAGAGTTCCTGGAGAGGGCAGAGAAAATGGTGGTCTCCACCCTTTCTTGGACCAAAATGTTTGTTTGTGATGATTGGAGTGATGCAATGAATATTCAGAGACTAGTATTTGCCACAATCCAGGACCCTCAATAGCTCTATATTGAGCATTTCCCTGAATGTAACTTCTCACTCCCTCTTCCCAACTACCCTCTAAGACAGCTCATATTACCATCCTAGTTGTACGTATGGAACAGAGGCTTCCTAGTTCACACCACTCCCTAGAGATAGTAAGCTGTATACACTGCAGGTGGGAATGTAGGCTAGTTCAGCCTTCGCAGAAAGCAGTCTGGAGATTCCTCAAAGAACTGAAAACAAAACTACTATTCGACCTGGCAATCCCATTATTCTATATATACCTATGTCATTCTATGATAAAAACACACGCATACATATGTTCATCACAGCATTATTCACAATAGCAAATACATGGAATCAACCTAAAAGAATAAACCCATGATAAACCACGTGCATTAACACAGGAACAGAAAACCAAATATCACATGTTCTCACGTGTAAGTGGGAGCTAAGCATTGGGTACACATGGACACAAAGAAGGAAACAATGGACACCAGGGCACACTGGGAGGAGAGTGAGGGTGGAAAAACTACCTATTGGATACTATACTTATTACCTGGGCAATAAAATGATCTATACACCAAACCCCTGTGACACATAATTCACCCATATAACAAACCTACATGCACCCCCTGAATCTGAAATAAAAGTTGGAAGGAAAAAAAATGACATAGGCATTAATGTTAAAAGGAAAAAGAGACAGTAAGCTGGCAAGTGGCAAGAGGCACCCCTCTCCTCACAGCCCAACCAGAAATAGGATTACCTGATAATATATAGGATGCCCAATTACATTTGAATCTTCAATAAAAATGAATCATTCTTTATATGAAGTAAATGGGACATATCTGAAATTCTAATTTAACAAATGCCCTGTATTTTTATTTGCTACATTTATCAACTTCATTTAGAGAGCCAGTTGTTAACGTTTACCAGCACACCAGTGACTCCATACCCATGCTGCTGACCACCATACTCTAGTATCTCTTTATTAGGATCATGGCATCAAAACCCATCAGGAAAGTCAACTAACACCTGAGGGTTTTATTTGGTGACCTCAACTGACCATATTTCTAAAGAGAAAATTCAGGCATCTAGAGACATATTTTTGGGAGCCTGTTGGTCCTCAAAATGTGCATCTATTGGCCTTACCGTGAAGATGAATGCCTACCATATTACCTCTCCAAATCCAAGAACCCAATCCCTCCTGTACTTCAGAAAAGAATTCCTCATGCCCTTCGGTGGATTTTAATAGCAACAGAGGCAACCACAGGGGGATTCCCAAGGTCTCCTTTCAGAAAGAGAATGTGGTGTTGGACAATAGTCTCAATTTAATCCACCAAGGGAGGGCTAGAGAAAATCCCCCCTCATGAGCCCTGATGTCTGTTTATCATCTGCTTGTCCTCCAGAGGGACAGAGTCCATCTCTGAGGGAAGGTGCTTGTTGGTAGGGCCTGCAAAGAACCCAGCTGAAACTCTGGTGGAGGGAAATAACAGACTCATTCGGGCAGGAATGGCAACATTGTTGATGAGAATCTGATGTTTGATGAAAATCACCCTTGCAGGGTTTTGGTTTCCCCAGTAAATAATCTGCTCCCCTAAGAGAGATAGAAGAAGCAAAGATCGAGCTTGTGACACCTTGGTGTGGCTGAAGCCTCTCCCAGAGGCCTAAATGAGAATTGGCCTTTCCTGCTCCTGGGTCTTACTCTTCTGGGTGGACCTCCCAAAGAGGCTCCTCAAAGAAGCACAGCCAGCCCTATGCCTAGGTAATGGTTTGGAACAAGCCTGCCTGAGCCAGTGTCTCCTCAACCCTTATGCCGAAAGGAAGGAGACTGAAGAAGCTGAGCATCAAAGGACTCTTTTATGCCAAGATGGGAGGAGGCTAAGCTTGGAATCCGGGATGTCTAAGGCACGTTGCTGTGGAACATGTAGAATTCTGTCCACAGGTGCTCTACATAGGCTGTGCATCATCTGAGCCCTCACAGGAAGCAGCTGAGGGCATTTCCCAGGCCAGCTTCCTTTCACACTTTCCCATGCCTGCCACTCATATGGGAACTGGTTGAGATGCAGCTTGTGACTCAGTAGTTCTGGGTGAGGCCTGAGAGTCTGTATGTTTTGGGTGATGCTGCTGCTGCCACCGCTGGTCCAGGGACAAGCTTTGAGAAGCACCTCTTATGGAGTGACCCACACAGAGAGTCACAACTTTGTTTATCTTGAGAACTGTTTAGAGGTGCAGGTCCTAGCCCAGTCCTGCAGAATCAGACTCTGCATTTCCACAAGATCTCCAGGAGATTTACATGCATGTTAACGTTTGAGAAACACTGACCTAGAAGACACTTCCCAGAAATGGGGGGAGGGGACCATCAGTGCCCTAAGCCAATGATTTTGTAGTGGAGACTATGATTTTAAAGAGCACAGTTCTTCATATAAGGTCTGGATCTCATGCAATGTTAAGAAGCAGCACCATTCCCATAAATTAGGGTGGCTATCTGCATAGACTCAGCCTCAGAGACGGGGAGATGGCATGTGGGTCTTTGGAGAGCCAGCCTTTGCAAGATCCACCAGAGGGCGCCAGAGCCCAGGGATGGCTGCTGGGGCAGCTGCGAGAGGGTGGGGAGTCCCAGGTTTTTGTGTATGAATTGTTCACACACCCTCACACATTTTGGTAGCCATTATAAAATTAAGTTGCAAAATATACTAAAATGAAAATCAGGTGGAAAAATAAAGTTTATAAAATGAGGATAAGAAGTTAACAAAGTTCAAAAGAAAAAATATCAAAGGTTTCAGAGTGACAGAAGAGAATATCACTGAGTGTGTGTATGTGTCTCTGTGTATGTAGGTGTCTGTGTGTATATGTGTGTGTATGTGTGTGTGTTTATGTGTGTATGTGTATTTACGTGTGTATGCATGTATGTCTGTGTGTATATATGTATGTGTCTATGAGTGTCTGTGTGTGTATGTTTGTATGTGTGTAAGTGTATCTGTGTGTGTGTATAATACTGTATGTGAAATTATCACTCCTTCTTAAGGTAGGAGATGACTTTTTAAATAAGTCATGAAAGCACTAACCGTAAAAGGAAAGCTTGATAAATTAGAGTGCAGCTAGTATAAAAATAAGGTCTTCCATTCATCAAAAGACACCTTAAAGAAAGTAATATGGTGAATTGTAGAGTAGGAGTGGATATTTGCAACACATTTAACTGACAAAGGGCCTATATCAAGAACATATAAAGAAATCTCACATATCAGTAAGAAAAGAAAAACTAGAAAACAGTGAGCAAAAGACTTGAATAGACATTTCACAAAGGGTAATTTCAATGGCCAATAGCAAAAGTGTTCAATTTCATTTGTAACCAGAAAAATGTAAATGAAAACCACCCAAGATAACACAAACCATCTACCTGCATTGGCAAGAGGAGAATCAACAGGGATTCTCATACACTACTGGTGGGAATGTGAATTGGTAGAGAAAAGTATGCACATAACCCCAAGGAAACATATTCAAGAACTCTCCCAAATCAGAAACCACCTAAATGTAAGCAACAGATGACTGATAAATAAATCACAGCATAATCATGCTAAATGATAATAAAAAGGAATATACAAGCATATCAATAAGAGAACTATAACAACTTTTTTTCATAAGAAGGGGCACAAAGCAGACACAAATGAATACATACCATGTGAATCTGTTAATATAAAGTCCAATAACGGGCAAAACTATGTATAGAAACTAAAAGCCTGATATTTAAAAACTATAATACATTTAAGCAAATCATTAAAAACCTATGAAATATAAGTAGATATAATAGTTAATTTTATGTGTCAACTTGATTAGGCCATGGTGTCCAGGTATTTGATATGATCTATTATTCCGAATGTTTCTGGGACAATATTTTTGGATGAGATTAACATTTAAATCGGTGGAGTTTGAATGAAGCAAATTGTCTTGCATTATGTGGATGAGCTTCATGAAGGCCTGAATTGAATGATAGACTGACCTCTCCTGAACGAGAAGAAATTCTGCCATCAGATGGCCTTTGGACTTGAACTGCAACATTGACTCTTTCCTGGCCCTCTGGCCTGCCAGCCTATGATAAAGATTTTGGACTTGCTAGCCTCTATAATTATGTGAGACAATTCCATAAAATAAATAATAAATAGTAAATCTCTCTCTTTCATATGTGAGACTAGGATTTGTATACATACATATATGTGTATATATTTGTATATATGTGTGTGTGTATATGTATACACACACACACACACAAAGTGTATTGCCCATTTTCTGAAGAACCCTGATACAATAGGTAAAAGTGTTTACAAATATTAAGAATAAATGAAATATATATAAAAGATAAAGGCTACAAGACAAAGAAATAAAGTAAACATGCAGTAAAAGATAAAAGACAGATGTGAAAGGCAGTTCAAGAGGAGAATTTGAAAATGAACCAGGAGATGAGACTGATGCCTGTGAACAAAAGTCAGGACAAAACCAGGTAAAAGTTAAGAAAAAGACATAATGTAAAAGTAATTGGTGGAAAATATCTTTACAAGAAAACAAAAGCAAAAAGCCTGGGAATGAAACTGAGAGAAAGACAAGGAAGAAGGAAGTGAGCTAAAAGCAGAAGTTTGTGGAACCAGGTGTGAGAAAACCGGACTTGCTTACAACATAGAGCCTCGTTGCCATAGTAACCCCCTCCCAGGTGTGACCTTTCTCACCCTCCTCTTCTCTGAAGTCTGGAGGAGCTGGACCCTGACAACAGCACTTTTTCCTGCCTGTGCCTGCTGTGGCAGGGCCATAGCTTTTCCTTCTAAATACCTGGAGTTGACCAGGCTGCTGATGCATCACCAGTCCTGGAACATCCCTACAAGCCCATAGCCTGAAGTAACCTCAGTGTCACTGCGTATTTCCTTCCCGTCTTTTTTTTCCCCCTCTTGTATATTTGTATTTTTACAGCATCCAAATTATACCCTATATAAGTTTTACAGTCTGCCTTTTTATGCATCCCATTATGTCATATTATTGGAAATTTTTTTAAAACTCAATTTTTTAATGATTATACTTATGTTCTGCAGTATATATGCAGAACGTGTGGGTTACATAGGTATACACGTGCCATGGTGGTTTGCTGCATCCATCACCCTGTCATCTACATTAGGCATTTCTCCTAACGCTATCCCTCCCCTAGCCTCCCACCCCCTGACAGGCCCTGGGTGTGTAATGTTCCTCCCTGTGTCCGTATGTTCTCATTGTTCAACATCCACTTATGTGTGAGAACATGCAGTGTTTGGATTTCGGTTCCTGTGAAAGACTCAATTTTTAATGGGTACATGATATTCCATCAATTAGAGTCCAACGATCCCATTGATTGTTCCACATATATTTGTTGAATGCATATGATGTGCCAGGTATTATATGGCTTGTTCACAGTCACTATTAGCGGCTGAGTGTGGGACACATGGGAAAGCCAGTGAATTCACTGGAGAAGGCATTTTCTTCACTGCTCAGAGGCCCTCTGCTGATGTATCCAGGCTTACAGACGGTCCAGGTAACTGAATTTTCCTGTGTCAACTGGAACAACTAACTGTAGTTAGTGCCTACATGGATCTGAGCACTGGCCCAACTCTAAATATCTACTGTGGATTTCTGGTAAGGCAGAGGAGCTTTAGGACCCGTATTTGTCAGAGACAACATGGCAATCTTTTCCCATGAGCTGCTTCTTTGTTTTAAATTTATTTTTTCAAATATGTAATACATTCATGTGGTTATACATTCAAGACAATATAACTATGTAAACCATGAAACGGCTCATTCCCACCACTGCTTCATCTGTTGAATACCTACTGTTTTATTAGTATTTGTGTTATTCTAAAATTGCTTTATGCAAATACAAATATATATGTGCTTATTTTTTCCCTCCCCAATACAAAAAGGTAGTGTAGAATTTAAATATGTTTGCCTCTTACTTTTTGCATTTGATTATGTTTCTTGGAGTTATTTCCATATAAGATCTTTCTTCCTTGATCTTTTTCACTCCTATAGTCCTATACTCCTGTGTTACTCCATTGTATGACTAACCAGAATTCTCTGAACAATTCCTGATTAATGAATATTTGAGTTTGCCATGAGGTTTGTCACCTCAAACAAGGTTGCATTGACCAACCTTGTGCATAATTTATTTTGTACACATAACTGGGTGAAATGCACTTATATTTTTGACACATATTGCCAACTTACCTACCATAGGGTTTTGGCAATATCCGTTCGCATCAGTGCCATTCTTGACCAAACCTTTGACCAGGGACTCAGGACAATTGTTTACTGAGTTAGCAAACTGAGCAACCTGCCCTACACCATTCCTGAAGAATAAGATGCTGTTGGTACCTTTTTTCAATAGAGGGAGAGACAGACTTACCAAGAAATCTGACTTACCAAGCAAGTCGATACATGAGAAAGCACCATAGCATGATGCTTTCAGTGCTATGAGAACATGGACAAAGGGTCATCTATTCTGCAAGGAGACACTCAGAGGAGGCAACAATTAAGCTGAGTCTTGAGAGACAAGCAAGTTGCCAAGGACAAGAGAGGTATCCAACACATGAGGGGACTATGAACAACAGCTTAGATGCTTGTTTTGAGAATGATGGATAGTGTGGTGTTGATCAAGCATGAGGAGCTAAGGCTGAAGAGACAAGTGAAAACCAGAGAGAGACTTTAGTTGAGTGAGTCTTCCTCTTGTGAAAACTGATCAGTCTTGTGGGTTTGTCAATGGCAGTGACATGGTCAGATTGCCTCCCAGCCACATTCTCTATCCATTTTCCTCTGGACTCAGCACACCAGGAGCCTGGTAGTGTGTGTCCATTTCACCCCAGGGGATCATTTGATGTCTTGAACTCGGACCTCACAATAGCACCCAAGTAAGCCGGTTATGATGCAAGAAATATTTGTGACTGACCCTCAGGCCCCCATCACTTTGTCTTAGAAATAAACTCCAGACATGAACATCCCCTTCCTAGCCTATTGCCAGAGTTCAATCAGAGAATGGGAGAATTACTGTCAGAATATTGGAAAACAGAAGGCTAGTGATGCAATGGCCCAAGAAAGGAAGAACAAAAAGCCAGTCAGAGTATTTAATACCAGCTATTCCTTTCAGGATCAAGCCCCAATGTGTTGCCAAGAGAATATGAGTTCTGCTTCACCGTTGGGGTAAGTGTGACTTGTGCTTTAATCTGTCCATGTCAGAAAGAAGCCAAGTGGAGGAGCCCACCCAGTGGCTACAGAAACCCCTGCTCATTGCAGCCTCAGCCTGGCTAGTGTAGCATAACCCTTTGTGAGTCTTCCCACTCCAGGAGGGAAAAGTAGGAAGAACCCCTTAGAATTCTGATACTCCTGCTTCTGTTCTTCCAGGACATGGAGCAAATTCTATGGATCAGACCCACGGATTGCCCTCGGGAAATACTCTCCCTTGGAAAAAGAGATCCTAGTAAGTGTCCCGCAGTTTTCACACAGAGGCCTCACTGAAGCCAGCCAGTTTAGCTAGGGAGAGCCAAAGGTTCAGAAACCACCAGTAACAGAGATGCCTCTCAAACAGTGAACTCACATTGGCTGAGTGTGCTAGTGGCTTCCACGCTTGCACAGCAAAATACCCTTATTGACAAGTCCCAATTAGAAAGGTAAGTAATAACAAATTATGAAAACAGTTATCTATTCAGCTCCTACCTTGCACTGGTCACTTTCATATATGTTGTCTTGTCGAGGCTTCACCATGACTCTGTAAAGTCAATAACATTATTCTGAATTCATTGTAGGTCAGAGAAGAGTCAGGATTTTTACCCAGGCTTATCTGACTCCAAAGGTTCATCCTGTTTTCCACTACACGGGGGCTCAAACACTTTCTGCAATGGAGGGAGAACCAGCTACTAGTGAATTGTGTCTGTGAGTGCTGCCTGCCCCTGTGCTACTGTGATTTTAACATTTTTTTTTCCCATTGTCAGCGTCTTGGTGGCATTCACACTATAGCAGCAAGAAGGCTTTTGGCTTACAAGCAAGAGGAAGAATGGAGAATGCTCAAGAAACTACAGCTGCAGTCTCCAGACTACAAACGGGCAATGGAGTATCAAAAAGAACATGCCTCTCCTTGTGCTATTTGTGGACCCCTAGAAAAAATATGGACAGCAAAGGTGATTGTGCTGCCAGAGGAGTTTCAAATGCCGCAACGAGAGCAGGTGAACGTCAGTAAGCACGTAGAGAGAATGAGGCTTGCTCGGGCTCTGAGAAATAATCAGCTTTTACCCTACATTGAAAAGTTTAGATGCTCCTCATTTCTGTCTGGAGTGGGACTGGGTCCAATGGCAAAAAATAAGGCCAGACAAGAGGACAACCATGACAGCCATAATTGTGACGATGCCAATCAAGCTGAGAAAGAGGAAGCAGAGGGCAAAAACACAAAAAGAGGAGAAATAAAAATGAATGTAGTTTTCAAGTCAGAAGAACCAAAAAAACGTTTAACATACCATGCAAATGATCGCAAATCCTTCCTCCCTGCAAAGAAACCGGAACGGTCCATCACAGGCCTAACAAACCGAAATCTTTTCTGCATATCAGAATTCCCCGGTGACTTAATGCTAATAAATCAGGATTTTATATCACGGAGAGTCCACTTCAGTGATGTGACCAAGACCTAAAGCCCGGAAGAAGAGAGGATCTGGAAACAGCGCATGCGTAAAGCAACTCCTTGTCATTATTAAAGTTTTATTTATTGCCCAGGGTAACCACGTGTGCTGGTCCTTATTATTCCTGCCAGCTGTGCCCCAGGCTCCTTCCCAACCCATCCTATTTTGTGACTCTGGCTTCCCCAGCCCAGTTTCCAGGAGGGCCTCAGGGTAAGTCCTACCTGCTGAGGCTCCTGACCTCAGGCGACTCTTGGCTGTTGCTCCCACCCTCAGCAACAGCCCAGGTCTTCTCCTAACCTACTCCCATTGGGGTGTGTGTCTATTATCTATTTCCGTGAAACAAATCACCCCCAAATTTAGTGGCCTAAAACAACCATCAATTTTGCTTGTAATTTTGTGGGTTAGCAATTTCAGCTGGGCTCAGCTAGACACCTCTCCTGATCTCACCTGAGTTCCTCATGTGTCTGCAGTTAACTGCAGGTAAATTAGTTGGCTCTCCTTCTGGGAACTGGCAACTATGAACTAGGTCAATGGGGGTGACTGGGCCACATGTTTTTCTTCATCCAGTAGGCTAGCCCAGCCTTGTTCACAGGGTCATTGCGGGGCCCAAGAGGATGAGTGGAAGTTTGCAAGGCCTCTTAAGAACAAGGCTCATCACTGGCACACTGTTACTTACTTACCACATTTCTGTTGTCCAAAGCAAGACCTGAGGCCAGCCTAGAGGCAAGGGTGGGTAAGTGAACTTTATCTCTTGATGAGAGGCCACATTGCAAAAGGCATGAAGACAAAGAAGCAGGAATATTTGGAACCATTGCTGCAGCCAGTAGCAGAGTCCCTGGAGCTGGGAGCAGCCTATAGTACAACTGAAGAAAAGAATGGTATGCCCACATGTAAAAGTTGAAGGTCTAGTTCATGCTCTTGACTTCCTTCCCAGGCATATAGCTTCTGCCTTGGAAGGCAGAGCCAGCCTTTTCCAGCCTTATTTCTTTGCCACCCTCCTCTTCGGTGCAACCAGGCAGTCCACACCCTCCCCATCAAGTCAAGTGGAGCCACAGGGCAGGCATGGCTGTAGCATGCACAATTCCTTTGGGCATGTCAGGAGGAGGTACCAAATGTCTCTGAGGTCACTGTTGCTACCTCTATCAAGGGTTTGCCTGTGCCCCAGTGTGGCACATCTAGTAGACAACTAGGGCAGTCAGACTTTATTAAGATGGAGTTCTTGTTTCTTACAAATGCTTGGCCATCAACAAGGAGGATGGCTCAGAGAAGGACTGGCCCTTCCAGGTTTGCTACAAAATATGAAAATGGGTTCTCATGGGAGGAAAGAACTTGAAGCTGGGAGTTTTCTAGCCTCTTCCCTGTACAGTGCCTCCTCTAAACACATACACACACACACACACACACACGTAGACACTGCCATGGGACCTTGCTCATTGTGCAGTTCTTATGACAAGTCTGGTTTTCACCAATGACCCTCAAACCTACTCTGAGCCACACTCACAACCAGCTGCCAGCTCATAGTCATTCTGTCACACTTTCATGGCTAGCACAGACTTCATCAAATTCAAAGCACACATAGCCTGTATAGAACCTGGACATGTCAGTCCAATTTCCTTCCCTCTTTCCCAGTAATCAAGGCAGAAGACAGCTGGCCATTGTCCATTACCTCAGAGAACTGCTCCAAATTGTAGGCTTGCTCATAGGCCATTTTCTTCTTCTTCTTTTTTTTTTTTCAAGACAGAGTCTTGCTCTGTCACCCAGGCTGGAGTGTAATGGCATGACCTTGGCTCACTGCAGTCTCCACCTCCCGGGTTCAAGTGATTCCTCTGCCTTAACCTCCCAAGTAGCTGGGATTATAGGTGCCTGCCACTGTGCCCGGCTTATTTTTGTATTTTTCATAGAGACAGGGTTTCATCATGTTGGCCAGGCTGGTCTCGAACTCCTGACCTCAAGTGATCTACCCGCCTCGGCCTCCCAAAGTGCTAAGATTACAGGCATGAGCCACGGTACCCAGCCCAGCCATTTTCTTGATTCTAAGCTATTCAGTGAAAAACCGCAGTGCCCATTAAACAGTAGGCTATGGGAGTTGGAGGACAAGCAGACCCTGAGCTGCAGAGGGACGTGGGCCCTCAGCCTCCTAAGTCTCTTACAGGTCAGACTTGAGTTCTAGGTGTAAATATGAGGTGAAGCACCTTGGGACATCTAGAAGAAATGAGGAAATTTTTTTCCCAAAAGACAGAAAACTTGTTGCCAAAAGTGGGTCCTTATCCAGACACCAAGAGAGTGTCTTGGATCTCGTGCAGAAAGAAATTCAAGGGAAGCCACAGAGAGCACTGAGAAGAGATAGTTTATTGAAAGCTACTCAGTTGCAGAGCAGGGCATCCTCAGAAAGCAAGCAGAGAAATGCGCCATCTTTGTTTTAATTCTTTCTTATACAAGGATCTTATCTATGTAAAAGCCAAGCTATGACAACGTGAGGGTGGGCTGACAGCGTGACAAAATGTATTACTTTGTTAATTCAAAGAAAGTTATTTTTGGTATTTTAGTGTGTAAGTACATCACAGCATGTCTAGAATCATCTTAAAGCATGTATTATTATGCGATATCAGGACACCCGGACATCTCATTGCAGTAGGAGTTTCTCCTTGCAAGCTTTATTAAGTTGTTTCCTCAGCCGTTAACATTTCATGATCATGGGTCGTGACCGGCAAGGAATGTGCCTTGCTAGTTTTAAGATGGAGTTGATTTTAAAATGGTGTCATCCTGTTTCCCTAACAATCTTACCCTGAGATTGTTAGGAAAACAGCACATTCACCATTTGAGATGCATGATGCACTTACTCACTGCATCTGAAGTGTACAGGGATTCCTCGGTTAATTACACCATGTCCTCAGCAACTCCTCACAGAGTTGGGAAGGCCCTGAACTTGTCCTCAGAAACCCACAGCTGCTCCAGGAAGGGCCAGGTTCCTTTCTAGCTCCTGCTTGCCACTTGATTTTCCACAATCAGCCCTTTCAGAGCCACAGCTCCCTTCCAAGCAGAGGGAATGTCATTAGCAGGAGCCTTCACCCTGTCTCATTTTCCAACACAACTCCATTGGCCACAGCTACAAGTTAAGAGCATTTTGGTTTGTTTTAATTTAAAAATACTTTATTGCTAAAAAAAAAAAAATGCTATCAGTCATCTGAGCCTTCAGGGAGTCATCATCTTTTTGCGGGTAGAAGGTATGGTCTCGATGTTGATGGCTGCTGATGGATCAGGGTGGTAGTCATTAAAGGTTGGGTCACTGTGGCAATGTCTCAAAATAAGACAACAATGAAGCTTCCTGCATCCATTTGATCTTCCTTTCATGAAAGAATTCTCTGTAGTATGTGATGCTGTTTGACAGTTACTTTCAAAATTGTCAATGTGTAAAAATCATAAGCATTCCTATACACCAATAACAGACAGAGAGCCAAATCATGAGTGAACTCCCATTCACAATTGCTACAAAGAGAATAAAATACCTAGGAATACAACTAGCAAGGGATGTGAAGGACCTCTTCAAGGAGAGCTACAAACCACTGCTCAAGGAAATAAGAGAGGACACAAACAGATGAAAAAACATCCCATGCTCCTGGTTAGGAAAAATCAATATCCTGAAAATGGCCATACTGCCCAAAGTAATTTATAGATTCAATTCCCCATCAAGCTACCATTGACTTTCTTCACAGAATTGGAAGAGCATTTTGAAGTATTGTATCTATGACCAAGACAGTGTAGCATTGTTCCCAAATATCAGCGAATTCTGATTAAATAATCAGTATAAACCAAAAAAATGGGTTAACTTTTCAGTTGAGGGAAAGTTAGAAATTGGAGGTGTGTGTGGGGGAGAGGGGGAGGAAAACATTATTTCCAACGTTTATGTAACTTCCTTAATATGTATAAGATAGTGAATGCCAAAGCATCATCTGAAAACTCAAGCCAGTCTGAAAAAACTAAAAATGATTTATCTGGACCCTAAAAATTGCTTAGGATCAGCTACATGATGTGGTACAAAGTTCTCTGAATGAGAAATAAGGAGATCAGTGCTCTCCCTACATCTCTGATCTCAACCAGCTGTGTGGCATGGGTAAGCCACCAGGCACTCTGTGAGTCAACTGATATCTGGATGTCCTGATATTAAACGAGTGCATCGAACTAAATAGTCAGCAAGGCTCAGTTCTATAATTCATTAATTAGCTGTGTTCAATGGAGTTGGGAGTTGACTCAATACTCGCCGACTCCTCACCATCTGCTTAGTGCGGATAGTTAAACCTAAGTATTGTGTTATTAGAAGGCCAGGTGGTGCTGGTGTAGAGATATTTTCACTGACCCAAATTCTTTGAGATGCAGAAGTCACCTCCGAGAACAAATTCAACCTTTGGAAAGAGCAGAGGTCAACAAATGCCAAGATATTGCCCTACTGGCTGTTGTCAATAGCCAACTTGTTGATAAGTGTGATATTAATAGCAATAAACATGAATTACCTGGAGCCATCCAGAATATACCCACAGTTTACCATCCCGTCTTTTAGGAAGTCTACGTGAAAATAAGTGTAGGTTCAGATTTGAATTTTTGAAGGTTTTAGAAAATGCCCTGGGTTAAGTACTTATTTATCTCAACCACCATTTAACTGAACTTCATAAATACATCCAGATGATAATATCTGATAAAGAGATCAGTGACCACAAGGCCCTATGAGAGTTTTAAACTCAGTAGATTATGCTGATGGTGATGACAAATTTAGAAAGTCTTTGATATCAGCACTGGACACAAAAGAGACCTCTGATAAGGAGTTGCTTAATCTGAAATTTCTAACAACCCCTGTTCCCTGAGAATACTGATTAACAAAGAAGTGAAGAACAAGTGATCAATTCCACTTTTTACCAAAAGTTTCTTACTGTGTTATCCAAAAGACGAAAGCAAAAAATAAATAGGCTGGGCATGGTGGCTCACACCTATAATCTCAGCACTCTGGGAGGCTGAAGTGGGTGGAACACTTGAGGCCTGAAGTTTGAGACCAGCCTGATCAACATGGTGAAAACCCGTCTCTGCTAAAAATACAAAAATTATCCAGTATAGTGGCATGCCTGTAATCCCAGCTACTTGGGAGGCAGAGGCAAGAGAATTACTTGAATCCAGGAGGTGAAGGTTGCAGTGAGCCAAGACTGTGCCACTGCACTCCAGCCTGGGCAATAGAGTGAGACCCTGTCTCAAAAAACAAAAAGATAGATAGGTATTTTGGAGGAAAAGAGTCAGATAGTAGATTTTTATATAAGCTGAAAGTAGTCGTTATTGAACAAGTCAGAACTTCTTTGAACTTCTTATACTTTAAATTGGTATTGGTTTTATTTAGAATTGCTTTTGTAAACAGACACCATCATTTTTTCCATTTCTAGAGGCTATACAAGTTTTAATGTGGTCTCATCTCTGACTCACAAGGGCCCTGTGAAATCAGACAGGGCTCATCTGTGATGATGGTATCAGAAGTGGGTGACTCAACTGGGGTTAAATAAGCTAAAGAAGGCCAGATGTGGTGGCTCATGCCTGTCATCCCAGAACTTTAGGGGGCTGAAGCGAATGGATCACTTGAGGTCAAGAGTTCAAGGCTAGCCTGCCCAACTTGGTGAAACCCAGTCTCTATGAAAGAAAGAAAATATAAAGAATTAGTCAGGCGTGGTGGTGCATGTCTGTAATCCCAGTTACTCAGGAGGCTGAGGCAGGATGATAACTTGAACCAAAGAGGCAGAGGTTGCAGTGAACCAAGATCATGCCACTGCCTGGGTGACAGAGCAACGCTCATCTCAAAAACAAAAACAAAAACAAAACACAAAACACAAAACAAAA
Organism: Cebus imitator; assembly: GCF_001604975.1. Lineage (NCBI taxonomy): Eukaryota > Metazoa > Chordata > Mammalia > Primates > Cebidae > Cebus > Cebus imitator. The sequence continues at coordinate 2,501,891 of NW_016107550.1, forward strand.
CAGAAAAACAAGCTGCAGGATTCTGGGGTAAAACATCTGGCTAACAATTTGGATGTGACCAGACATTTACCTCCATTTCCTGAAGAGACCCTGCACTCGCTCTATAATCCATCCCTAAACCAATTCCATTGCCCTCTTCAGGGATCCCATAGCAACTGACTCTGCTCCTTCCCTCTCACTGACTGGCTTCCTTCTTCCACATGCCATCTGTCTCATGTATAACCCACTGGATGGCAAGCCATTTTTGTAGCCAGTGCATAAGCCCAATTTAATTATTCTAGTCTCCCTAGTATCTAACATACTGTATGTACTTCAATAAATGATTTCATAATCGTAATGAGTTGCCATTCACATTTCTGAAGAGCTGGCACCCAAATTTATCTTAAGGTAAATTGTTTTTCTTGGGGTAAAATACCTTACAGTTTATTTGGGGCTGGAAGGGGATACTTGAGAAGCCTCCTAGTAACTAAAGAATGGTTAGGCTCTTTGCATGAGGAAATTTGAGGAATTTTGTTTTTCTCTTGAAAAGGAGAGGAAGAAGGAAGGGAGAGGAGAGAGCTGCTAGTGAGATGTACCGCACTGTATGGGGATGAAGGGCCATGTAAAACCCCGTGTATCAGGGAGGCTGTGGGCTTTTGAGACAAGGAGTACCTAACAGCTGTAAGCTGTTTTCTATACAGAGCTCCAGTGATTCCTCCCTAAGACCCTCACCATCAGAGCCCATTAAATTTGTGAGTACATTGTACGAATGAGCTTCAGGGACTGGTGTTTGTGGATTGAGGACAGGGCTGAGTTTCATATCAGGCAGAGAGTTCAGAAGAGAGACAGCATGTGTGGATACAGTGTCCAGCCTCCTGGCAGTTTGCAGAAATCCCAAAGGCTTTGAACCTCAACCAGGGGGAAGTTGAGAAGTTGAGCCTGACTCATCTAGAGGCTAAGAAGTCAGTGAGCTCAAGCTAGATTTGGGATTACAGACTGAATGAATGAATAAGTGAATAAAAGTATAGGTGCTCAGAAATGTAGGCAGTTTAAATATTGGGTTGGCCATACATTATCTCAGTCACCCAGCTACTTGCTCTAGTCAGCTGACCATGAACACAGAACAAGATCACCGTCTGTTATCGTATTATACTCTTTTCAGAGATGGTTCCCTCTGTAGAAGAATTGGTCTCAAGTCCACCTTGCCCTGGTCAGGATGGGTTTCTCACCTGGCTCTTGGAGAGCAACCCCAGTGGCATTGGAATGAGCTACTGTTTGCTCTGCAAATGACCACTTTACACTGAAGATGCACTGCACTCTATTAAGAAACTGGGAGCCTTTAAACTTAAACTTAACCACTCTGGAGTTGATAGAATAGTAATTAAAGTAGTTGGAAAATAAAATTAATATGAATGAGGTGCTTTCTGCTCTGGGGAAGATCTAAATTAAAAGTGTGTCAGTGAGTCAGGGACGGGCACAGTGGTCATGTCTATTTGTAATGCTGTCACTAAAACCTTGACAATGTAAGAGATAGAAGGGAGCACTCAGGACTGCCCGGAGACAATGTAGTTTGGGACTAGATGCCTTGGACTGTAAGGAGAAATAGATCAAGCAAAGGAGAACCTTTTAAGTTCCCTAAATCCAGAGCTGCATGTCAAAGGAGGAAGGATTATTTCTTCTGATGAATTTATGAAGAACATGCTACATACTACACACAAGATATTTATTGGAAAGGAGATCGTGAGGAAGTTGAGTGCCTATTTTTCCTCTTTTATCTCTTTCCTGGATTTTTAGTAAGTGTTTCTTTTTTTAATGCTTTGTCATTTTTAATTTCACTGTCATGGAATCAATTGGCATTCATCAGGCCTCATACAATTTTGTCAACCAGTAATAATTGAATAGATGCATTGCATTCCTGTTGGATTACACAGTGATGTTGCCTCTGAACTTAGAATAAAAGTTTAAAAAATGGTAGGTGGTTTTAATTGAATTTAAAGGCCACGTTGTAGCTTTGTTAGCAAATGGAGATTTTTTTCTATTCACTGCCCACTTACATCTTGGAAATTACTGGGAGCCAGTGAACAGTAATTGCATTAAACATTCACATCGCTTCTCAGCCTTTTGGCTAAGGTCAAATGTAAACATCCACGGGGCAGGGGGTGTAATTAATCCTTATGCTCTTATTACCAAAATGTCTAGGGAGTAACAAGACACAGGATGCCTAGAGGATCTTATCTAATTTGGGAGAAAAAAAATTCTTCAGAGAAGAGTAAAGGAGGAAGCAGAGAAGCCTCAGCGGTCTTTGGAACACTTTCCTGCCTGGATGGGGTTACCCTCTAATACTTTCTGACTCCAGGCCCAAGGATCCCAAATGTGAAGTTATCTTTGAAGATGGAAAGGTGTCTCTGAGTTTTCTGTAGACTTCTGCTTTTCTCAGATCACTACTCTGGTCAAAAACCTTTCATGGTTTCCTATCGTGCTTAGCCACGTATAAACATCTCTGCCTCAATGTCAAAGCCACCTGCAATCCAGTCAGCAAGCATCCTGTCAACAGCTACCATGGACTTGGATGTTGGAGGGGTTATATGAACCCTGGCTATATCATCTGGGACATCGATCTCAGCATCTCTGAGCTTCGAGTTCCTCTCCCACAAATGGAATCAGAACAGTACCTGCCTAATGGGGCTCCTGGACATATTAAATGTGAAGTATTGGATAGTAATTCTCAACCAGGGACGATTTTTTCCCTCGGAGGGTATTTGTCATTGTCTGGAGATATTTTTAGTTGTCGCAACTGGCATCTAGTGGAGGCTAGGGATGCTGCTAAACATCCTGCAATGTACAGGACAGCCCCACGTCAAAGAATGACCTGGCCAAAATGCCAATAGTGCTGTGATTGACAAACCCTGATGTAAAATGAGGCCCAGAACATGCTAACAGCTCAATATTAGCATTGATATAGATAGATATCTGTATATCTCTGTGTGTGTATGTATAGTTGAAGAATAAGACAAATAGTCATAAATGATGGAAATAGGAGACTGACCTATCCAATCTTATCTCCCTCTGTGCCATAAATCTCCAGTCTCAGCAAACAAGCCTTCAGCATGTTTTGAAATAGACTGCTGAAACGTCACCAAGAGTCTGGATGTGGCGGCAACAGACTGGGGTGGAAATAGCTGTTTCATTATGGGGTGAGCTGTGGGATCTCAGCCAAGTTCCTAGACAGTGCTCAGCTTCATGTTCCCCATCTGTGAGTAGGGGCGATAATAATATCTACTTCATAGGGAGTTGGAGGATTAAATGAGATAATTCATGGGAAAGATTAAGAACAGCTAATTGAGCATGAGGCTTAGTGAGTACTTCATAGTTGCTTCACGTTAGCTAAGAGTTTGTAATACCTGAATCTCTATTATTATCATTGGCTTCAAGCTGCCTCACTTCCTGCTTATACCACAGGCTCAGGCCAAGGCTACACCCAGGAAACCATTTCTCTCCATCTACACAGCCACCCCTTGGTCGAAACTACCACCATCTTTCACCTGGACTAATGCAGGAGGCTCCTCGAAGGACCCTTTCATAATTCATAATCCACCCAGCAGCCAGTATGATATTTTAAAAACACATCATGTTACTTCCTTGTTTAAAACTGTTATGTATTGAATTGTGTCCCCCTCCCTGCAAAAGATATGTTGGAGTTCTAACCCCAGTACCTTTAAATGTGACCTTATGTGGAAATAGGATTTCTACAGAGGTAGTTAAGCTAAAACAAGATTGAGAGGATGGGGCGTAATCCAATATAACTGCTGTGCTTATAACAAGGGGGAATTTGGACACAGACACTTGCAGGGGGAAGAGGATATGAAGAAACGTGGGGATGAGATGGCATCTACAAGTCAAGGAACACCAGAGGCTACCAGAAGGTGGGAGAACCACCCTGAAACACATTCTTTTCTAGCGCTGTCAGAGGAAGTGTGACCCTGTTGACAGCTTGCTGTTGGACTTCTAGCCTCTGGAATTGCGAGAAAAGTTTCTGTTGTTCTAAACCATCCAGCGGGTGGTGCCCTGTTACAGCAGGAAACAAATGTCAAACCCTTCCATGCTTCCTTTTACAGTTAAACAGGATTCAGGATCCTAACTGTGACCTGAGAAACCTCCCCTGGTCTGGCCCCTGGTCCCTTCTCTGCTCTCACCGCCTCCCTTTCCTCTACCTTCACTCACTCCAGCCCCACTGAGCCTCTTTGAGTTCCCAAAATAAAGGCAGCTTGCTCTTGCTAAAGATCCTCTGCACTTGCAGGAATGCTCTTTCTGCAGATAGCTGGCTCCACATTTTGGCTGGAATGTTACCTCTCCAGAGACAAAGGTCATTAAATGCTTAATATTGCTGGGCTTCGTCAGCACGACAGGACTAATGGTCTTTGCTGAGCTTCCCTCACCCACAGATGGTTGCTAAGGTCAACAACATGTCCCCAAAAAGCAGAATATTTGATGGGCAAAGACAGTTTCCTCATTCCTCTGCTGGATTCACTTTTCTACTGGCCATGCTCAGTTTGTCATCACTTTCCCTTCTTTATTTCTTCTCTTTAACCACTCATTTCCTACTGCATACCTAAAGTATTCAGTAAATATAAGACAAACTCAAGCTCAAGAGCAATACGGTTAAAAAAAAAAAAAAGTTGGCCAGGCAGACATGACAGGTGACACTATAGTTACTTTCTGCAATGACTGCTTTTGGGAGCTCCACCAACCCCCCTCTGAAACCTGAGCCCAGTGCTGCCTGAATGGGCACCCTCACAATTGTGCTGAGTCTGCCCTGCTGGTGATTGGCCATCCAACCAGAGGTGGCTGCTCAGCCTAGTTCACACAAATCAGTCTCTCCCTGGAAGTTTCCAGATAGAAATCACAGGTGCAAGTGAATCTTTGCTGTCACTTTGAACTATGAACAGTGACATGGCTTGAATCTGCGTCCCCTCACAAAATTTCACATTGAATTGTACCCCCCAATTTCCCAGTGTTGGAGGTGGGGCCTGGTGGGGAGTGATTGGATTATGGGAAGGATTTCTTATGAACAGTTTAGCACCATCCCCTTGGTGCTGTTCTCATGACAGTGAGTGATTTCTCTCGACATCTGGTCATTTAAAGGTGTATGGCACCCCCAGCCCCCACCTCTCTCTTGCTCCTGCTGTGGCCATGTGAAGTATCTGCTCCCTCTTTGCCTTCTGTCATAATTGGAAGCTTCCTGAGGCCTCTCTGGAAGCCCAGCAGATGCCAGCGCCATGCTTCCTGTAAGCCTGTGAAGCTGTGAGCCAGTTAATCCTCTTTCCTCTGTAAGTTATTTCTTTATAGCAATGCAAGAATTGACTAATACAAACAGATACACTTGGGAGCTGAGCTGTAAGGCAGCCATCCTCCACAACATGAACAGAGAAGAGGATGTTGTCAGACTAGAGGGGAAGAAAAAAAACATAAAGGTCAGGAGAGGTGGCATCAGAAAGAGAGGTGAGGGCAGCTTCCCAAATTGCTTCCCTGTCTCCACTGCCCCTTCAGGTCTGAGAGCAACTCCTGAATCCTTCAATAAATTTCCTCATTTTTTGTTCAATATACCCAAATTGTATTTCTGTTACTTGCAACCAAAAGGACATTCATTAGAGTAATAGCAAGTGATTCTTCTCAGCATTCAGTCAACCTGGAAGAAGGGGGTAAATGGATGTAGACAAATAGATATATTAATATATTGGTTTATATAGAAATAAAGATATAGGAATAAATGTTGGTTGTGCTTCTTGCCAGTGTAATTATCCTTTTTTTTGGAAAAGCCTGGTAAGAAGTACTGAATCAGATTGGCTGACCAATCAGTTGGGTCCCTAACTGATATAGTATGGATGTGTATTCCCTCTAAATCTCACATTGAAATGTAATCCCCAATGTTGAAGGTGGAGCCTGCTGGGAGGCGATTGGATCATGGGGGTGGATTTCTCCTGAATGCCTTAGTACCATCTCCTTGGTGCTGTCTTTGCAAAAGTGAGCGAGTTTTAGAGAGATGTGGTTGTTTAAAAGTGTGTGTGCGCCACCTCTTCCCCAACTCTCTCTCTCTCACTCCTGCTTTGCCTTCCGCCATGATTGGAAGCCTCCAAGGCCTCCCCAGAAGCAGATGCTGCTATGCTTCCTGTATAGCCTGAAGACCCATAAGCCAATTAAACCTCTTTTCTTATAAATTACCCAGTGCAAGCATGGTCTAACACACTAACCCAGTTATAGTATAGTAATAGCCATTAAGTTAGTTCACTAAAGCACTGAACTTCCATCTCGTTGGGAGAGAATGTCTTCCCAGAGGGACAACAGATATTTTTCAGTAGAAAACCATTCCAGGAGGCTTCAAAGATGTCAAGTAAACCAAAGGGCAATTGGAGAAGGGCACCAGTCTGTGAGGAGTGAAAAGGTTAGATACCACCTCAAACATCCAAGATAGCATTTGAAGTCAACATTCCACTCAATGCAAAGTGCATTTAACTGATTCTCATCTCGATAAATATTACAGAAAATTTCATTTATACATAGCAGGAACTTAAGCATCATTTATAGGCCAACTACTATCATGAGCAAGGCAGAACTACTGGTTTAATGGAGAGTTGGCTATACATATGGTCATGCACATTTGAGCTCTGACGGGAGAGATTTCTATTCCTTAATCTCTACATCTCACAGAAAAACCCAGCTGGGTGTATTCATAGAGGTACCAACGCCTGTTCAAAATGTTGTATGACAGCTGAAAACAACATAAGTAACTGGAGTGTGATGATCACACAAACAAGGTGGGCTTTTGTTTTGCTCCAGTCAGAGGCTTTTAAGGGACCCAGCCCCATGTGTAGTATAATGTGTTTTTGACCAGTGGGAAATAGCAGAACTTTAACACCATCACCATAACATACTGCATCACCACATTGGCAGAATGGTGATCAGAAACCTGACACCTTCTCAATTGTCTGTCCCTGTAGGTCTTTTCCTGGTGCAAGGGAGAGAAATAACAAATAGGCAGTTCTCCTGCCTCAAGAGAAACCTCAGCCAATTAAGAATCCAGCTTATTTTAAAGACGAGTCAGAAGGAGCTCTATGATCATGCTCAGTGATGCCTGGGCCCCCAAATGGTGATAGGAAGATTGTCAAATAATAGACCAAATCCCAACATAGCTTTAAAAAGATTGATATGGTTTGGCTGTGTCCCCACCCAAATCGTTTCTTGAATTGTTTCTCCCACAACTCCCATGTGTTGTGGGAGGGACCCAGTGGGAAGTAATTGGATCATGGGGGTGAGTCTTTCTCATGCTGTTCTCATGATAGTGAATAAGTCTCACAAGATCTGATGATTTATAAATGGGAGTTTCCCTGCACAAGCTCTCTTTTTGCCTGCCACCATCCACATATGACATGACTTGCTCCTCCTTGCCTTCTGCCATGATTGTGGCTGCTCCCCAGCTATGTGGAACTGTGAGTCCATTAAACTTGTTTCTTTTGTAAATTGCTCAATCTCAGGTATGTCTTTATGAGCAGCATGAAAACAGACTAATACTAAGACTTGATTCAAAATGCTTATAGCATTACTGAGAATGCTCCAACCAGAGGATTGGCAAGGATCTCCGAGGTCAGAGAGAAAGGAGTTTGGTTTCTAGGGAGGAAGACAGAAGCTGGAAAAACTGAGAGTGGCAGATGGGATGAGCAGGTAGTGTGATCAGTTAACCAGGAATGTGTGTCTGGTGGTTAGCTCATTTCAGAAGGGTCTTTGGGAGGATTATTCTGCTTTGCAGCGCTTATTTTGAGGGATGAATAAAAGGTGGGGAAGCTGTGGCAGGGAGACCAGCTTAACTAAAGTTTGGTTAGGTCAATTTGGTAAGCATTTCATTTTAATTGATAAGAGAGGAAAACAGTGCAGCTAATCATTGAAGAGAAAAAGTGAGAATTTGGGGTGGCTGTGTCCGGGTTGCCCCAGGAAAATTTAGGATCATCTGAACCTTATCTAAGTTATTTGGGTGAGGGTGGTCTTTCTACTAAGCCATTCTTGGGAACAAAAATGGCAAGGAACTTTCCTTAACCTTACTGTTTTCCAATATCACAGATAAAGAAGATTAGTCTCAGATAAGTTTAAATTGTCACGATAATTGTATCTACCACGGTGGGTGACCTAGGATCAATTGTGTTCTTATTTGTAAAGTGCTCAGCCCATAATTGAGCCCATAATTTCTACCTTTGAAGCACGAGGTAGAGAAACACATTTAGAAGTTCCCTGCACCCTGAGAAAACCTCTTCTCCCTCCAACCAGCACCCTCCATGCTGCAGTTCTCCCCTCTTCCAAATTCAGTGCTCTCATCTCTGACACTGAGGATGTAGCCGTCTCTCAGCTCTCCAGACTCCAGGGGTTTAGAGGAAGCTACTCTCCTGGGAACAGGCTCTGTAGGAGGTGGCCACTTTCTCTGCCCAGGAAGGAGGGCAGACAAGAGTCCTTAGGACTTGGAGTTGCAGTGGGAAGAGGGAGGAGAAACAGGGAGGAGAGAGTGGTGAGCACCTGGTAGAGAGGGTGATCTAGGGATTGTGAAGTGCTTAAGCAGATAGTCAGTTACTTATTTCACTTTCCTTTGGCTAAGAACATGTCTCAGAACATGATTTTTATAGGTGGGCTTCTTGGGTTCCAACCTGAAAATGCATAGCCTCTGTGTGGGAAGAGAGAAAGCATGAAATTAGATTGCCCACCTTTACCTCATATCCTTCTTGGGTAATTGATTTTCCGTAAGAAGACCCTAAAACAAACAAACAAACAAAAAACAAAATGCAAAGCTGGGAGTCAGCTGTAGGTCAAGGCAGGAAAGCGGATATGACCACATGTGAAGAGGAACTTGAGTGCAAAGAGATGGGGCTGAGCAAGAAGAGGAGGTGGTGTTGTTGTCCCCATCCCTGGGGGCAATCCTGGGTCACTCAGAGGGAATGGAGGAAAGTACTGGCTCTCAGCATTTACAGACCAGTCCACTCACTGCATTCTTCTTGTTTCTTTGATTCCACTCAAAATGCAATATCCCCACTCTGGAGCCACAGACAGAAAAGTCAGCACTGACCAACATGACCTTCACGTCCTAGTTTTTGATAAGCTTGTTATTTATCACTGAAGTTCTCCTGTCCCTGAAACCTCTTATTCTAGGCAAATCTGGGTCATATCCAAATAAGATTTAAAAACTAAAACATTTTTGAACAAATGTAAGTTCATTCCTGGCTTCTCAAATTTTGTAGAAACTCTATTTAAGTCCATTAATCAAAATATAAATTTAGAAAAAAAAATTCTATGAGAAAGAAATTTATGTGGTCAATTTTTGTCCTAAGATAAAATAATTGGTTATTTCAATTTTCTAAGAAAGGCTAAGACTAGGGTTTTAGAAAATGATTAAAAAAAAAATCTGCATGAGCTGAAGAAAATTTATAAAGATCAGTCTGATGAAGGAAGTGCTATGTGTGATAAGATTGTGTAGGATCTGAAAGGTGCCACACACTTTTAAACAACCAGATATTGTGAGAACTTACTCATTGTGAGGACAGCACCCAGCCATGAGAGAACCATGAGACGTCTTCCCCCAAGACCCAAACAGCTCCCACCAGGCCCCACCTACAACATTGGGTGTACATTTCAACATGAGATTTGGGAGGGACACACATCCAGGACATATCACTTATAAAGTGTTTCAGTGCTTGCTCTGGTTAAATGAAAGCTTATTATTTTATTTTTTAAATATTTTTTCAGATTTCCTAATACTTATTAAATTAATTTTTTATCAATATAACATTGTGAATTTTCTAGGAAATTATGTACAGTTTTTTTTTATCCAATCAGAGGCCAAACTTTTTATTATTATTATTATTTTTTTCATTTATTTTATTGCGTTTTAGGTTTTGGGGTACATGTGAAGAACATGCAAGATTGTTGCATAGGTACACACATGGCAGTGAGGGACGGTGTGGGGTGGGGAGTTGGGGAGAGATATGTACAGTTTTTTTAAATCAAGACCACTGGTATATGGCAGTGCAGTATTTTCTTTTCTTTTTTAATTTTAATTTTTATTTTACTTTAGGTGCATATTATATCTGGCATTTCTCCCCATGTTATCCCTCCCCACCCTCCTACTGTCCCTCCCCTAGCCCTGGCCAACTGCCCCCACTGTGTGATGCTCCTCTTCCTGAGTCCACTTGTTCTCATTGTTCAATACCTACCTATGAGTGAGAGCATGTGGTGTTTGGTTTTTTGTTCTTGTGTCAGTTTACTGAGAAGGATGGTTTCCAGATTCACCCAAGTCCTTACGAAGGACATGAACTCATCGTTTTTTATGGCTGCATAGTATTCCATGGTGTATATGTACCACATTTTCTTTGTCCAGTCTATCATTGATGGGCATTCGGGTTGGTTCCAGGCCTTTGCTATTGTAAACAGTGCTGCAATGAAAATACGTGTGTGTGTGTCTTTATAGTAGAATGATTTTTCGTTCTTTGGGTATATACCCAGTAATGGGATTGCTGGGTCAAATGGAATTTCTATTTCTAGATCCTTGAGAAATTGCCACACTGTCTTCTACAATGGCTGAACTAATTTACACTCCCACCAACTGTGTTAGTGACCTGTGATTCTGTTTTGATCTTTTTAAGCCTTTTAACATCTTTGACAAACTTTCAAAAAGTCAAATTCTAATTTTAGTCATTTTAACCTAGAATTATCTTTGGGATTTTCTAATCTAGCCTCTGGAAAGCCTCAAAAGATATAGGTCTCATCTTGTAGAGTTATAAAATGATAAGGCTTCTTGGTAAATTGTATAAGAAACATTGTGAAATGAAAAGTGGCATGTGATCTTCTATAATTGTATTTATGAGTATGTTGATACAAATATTTCAAAAATATTATAAATAAATAGAAACATTCACAAATCTGATTGTTATTGTAAAAAACTATTTATAGTAGTAATAACTATAATGTATTTTTTAAATGTATACTCTCACCAGATTATAACCATGGCTATTCTTTTTTTGCTAAACAGTTATTGTTTTGAATTCTTCTCTAAATATATTTACAATCAGATTCAAAGGAAAGGCTCCAACAAACACTCTTAAAGTTTTTGATAATTTTAAGCTCAGTGAGCTAAATCAAGATGTCTAGAAGTCTAATAAGGAACTGATAATTTATGTCACTACTCATTATGATCAAGTAAAACAAAAATTGATTACATGAGATTAAATAAGTGATGAAGACAATGTGAGGTTTTTAATTGTATCAAAAAATTGTTGGTTCTTTACTCAGATGTTTTGTTTTTCAGATATAAGGATTTTTCTCTCAAACTATAATTTACAGCAATTTGTCAACATATATTTTTGTCACCAAGGATAAAAGCATTTTTTTAAACTGAATTTCTCTAAGAATTAAAAAACTATTGCTATAGTGTCCTGGATTAGTGCTGGTTCCTAGAATAAGATAAAATAATATTTTGGTGGGGGCTTAAGTTTTCTATTTTATTTAACAATACTGGATCTAGGGAGAGTAAATATTTATTAACTTATTAAGCCAATGAAAGTCCTTATTCATTTAATTTAAACCATAATAGCCTATTTAGTTGTGTTTGAAAAAACACACGCCTAGGCTTAAAAATCCCTGTGTGTGCCACATATTGGCTGTAAGTATAACATGGAACAGGTAAAAGAATTCAATAAGTAGTCAACACACAGTGAAACAAAGAAACAACTTGTTAATATCCTCATGGAGATATGGTTACTTGGATAAGTGCAATAAAAATCTCTCTCTTTAAAGCAAGATGCAATTAAAACACAGTTACCAAGGCGTTGACTATAATATCAAATATAAAAATATGCATAAAATGCAAATTGAAGTGTCCCCAGGCTTACAGTGAGTAAATATGAACTGTCACCTTCTGGCAGGCCCAGGAACTTTAAGATTAGAAGTAAAATCTAAAGTTGTCCTGGTTTGGCTTCCTAGCTTTAAGAGGTTTTTAGATCTGAGACTCCCGTATAATCCCTGTGGAGAAAATTATGTTTCCCCAAAAACGGAGTCACGGAAATTTCTGAAACAACATAGAGAAAGAGATTGCACAACACTGTGAATATAGTGGAATCTTTGAAATGATTCATTTTACGCTTCTCTTAGTCCATTTTCACACTGCTATATGAAGAACTGCTGGAGCCTGGGTACTTATAAAAGAAAGAGACTTAATTGTCTCACAGTTTGACATGGCTGGCAAGGCCTCAGGAAACTTACAATCATGGCGAAATGTGAAGGGGAAGCAAGGCACGTCTTACATGGTGGCAGAGAGAAAGAGCACAGGGAAACTGCCACATTTAAAACCATCAGATCTCATGAGAATTCCCTCACTATCAGGAGAACAGCATGAGCCAATCATCTTCCACCAGGTCCCTCTCTCAGCACATGGGATTACAATTTGGGATGAGCTTTGGGTGGAGACACAGAGTCAAACCACATCAATGCTATTTGAATTCCATCTCAATTTAAAAGAAATACAAAGCAACTTAATTCACAGTGAAATTCTGTTCTTATTACTGATTTTGTTGGCTGCCATTCTTAGCATTTAATTTAACCCATGTTTTATAAAGCTGATTTACTGGCCCATTTTGAGTGGGAGGTGTTTTGTCATTAACTTTTCTGTGTGTATCCCCTGTGTCCTCTCCCCCAATCCTTACTCCACCCTCCACCACCACACTCTCTTCTCTTGGTCTTCATAGTCTCACAGATGCTTTCACTGGGCTCTCTCCTAGGCCCAGAGCTCAAAACCAAGGGATAAAAGAAGGGCAGCTCTGCTCAAAGATCAGGCAGCATCTGCATCCTTTGCCTCCCACAGTGATGGCCCACGGTCAGCAGAAGGATTTCATCATCCACACTTTACTAGCTGGGGAGTGGCGAATCCCCTTCAGTCCTGACTTCAGGCCACACCCAGCCCCATTGAGATGTGAGATTGCCTAGTTCCCACTGACCAATAAACTTCAGCCCCACTATCACCAACAGTAAACGTCCCAAGTCTACACAGTCAATGGAGAGAGGGTCTGTGGTCAAGTGCTTTGTCCCCTGGAATAAATGACCATGAGTGGAAGCTGTCCTTGATTCCCATTCACTGGAAGCCACATCAGTGCCATTAAACCTGCCAGGAATTAAGCCCCTGCCTTGGGTAGAGTTCTGTGTTGGCCAATGCAGGGGCCCTGAAGCCAGGGACAGGGCTCAAAGGGACAAGATCTCAAGGGGCTGCTGGGCACTGCCTTTAACCTGTGTTAGAGGCCAACTGGAAAGGGGAGCTACTGTCTACTTTGTTGTCAGACACTGGGTAGGATTCTGTCCCCTTAACATAAGGACAGGGGGCCAGGGTAGGCTATCACAAGGGTCCTTTATTAGAGCTGAAAGTGTGGAACCACTTCCTACAATGCAAAAGTACTGGCACCTAAAAGAAACATAGTAACAAGCTCCTCAAGAACAAAACGACACCAGCATTGTTCAGCAGTGCCCTTTGGCAGGTGGAGTGGCAGGAGGGTGGTGGAAGAGATGCTGGTGTGCTTGGAAGGGGGTGGAGGGCAGCCTCTGTTCACACAAGGACACAGGAGATTGCTCAAAACAGGTGTCTTGTGACCTGGCCTGTGATTGCCTGGCCTCTGGGGCACCGTATCTGGGTGTCACTCTCTTTGCTGAGGGTGGAGACTGGGGCAGGGTCATTGGGCTCTGAGGAGGTCCTAAAGGTGCAGGGAACATGGAGGAGCCAACACAGGTCAAGTGAGCAGCCCCATGGGGCCCAGCTGGGTTGTGTGGGTGGTATAAACATCATGGCCCATCTGTGCGCCCCTCCTTTTGCACCTGCTCCTTCACCCCACACAGGAGCTACAGAAGGGAGTGTATCAGATGCAGTTCTCTGTGCAAACCCAATGTGAGGCCCGGCCTCCTGGGCTCCTAGTACCTTGGGGCTGATGGAAGAATCGGGAGGAAAACCCAGCACCAGGAGTCAGTTACTCTGACTCAGACTCTGGCAGTGCCACTCACTGCTCTGAATCCTGTGAGGTTCTGTGCTACTTAACCTCTATCAGCCTCACTTTCCATCCCTGCCTGTGAGAATGATGATACATGACCACAGAGGTATCAGGAAGTTTTTAACAAATCCAAGTTGCCCTATGCGTGGCAGATGCTTCTCACCTACATATTTCAGATCACTGGTGATGATCTTTCCCTATCAAGGTGTCAGGGAAAAGCTCACGGTGAGAAAACCTTGTGCACTGGAGCTCCTGGAGCTCTTTCCTTGAGAAAATTATGCAATAAAATTGATACCCAATGCCTTAAAGGGCCACCTGAGCAGATGACATGAACATTTTACCCATGGCCAGAGTTGTAGGACAGCAAGTTTTTGTGGGGGCAGCTCCACAGCTAGCAGTCATTCTCAAAGTAAGGCATCTCCTCCAGGACCATAGTCCCACAGCCCTGCCCAGACCAGGCATTTTCCAGGGCCAACACTTCAGCCTGATCTTCCATCCCTCATCCTCACTTGGCCCCCAGTGCATCTCCTGCTCCCAGGAGAAAGGTCAGAGGCTCTTTAGGATAAAAACATAAGAGGGGTTTGTCCCAGAGCAACAGAAATATAGGGACCTGCTTTACTAGTTTTCCTATTGCCTGATCCTTGAGCCTTTTGGTGATGACAGTCAAAAGCAAATAATCTTTGAAAAAGGAAAAGAACAATAGGAAAATGTTCCAAGCATCTCACTCACGTGACCTCTGGAGAAATGGTAACAGGAAATGCCTGGCTCATTCATCCCTGTTCTCCCGTCAAATTTCTTCTGTTCCCTAAATCATGATCTTCATGGACAAACCACTATTTTCAGGCTTACAGAAGCAATGTCTGGGTAGAGGGTTAAACCCTTCTTGGTGCAGCAACATTTCCCAGGTGTCTTTATCCCAAGAAGCACCTGAGTATCTTAGTGTGGGCCCTGACACCACCCCAGACCGAGAAGGCAGGAGCCCTTAGGCACACAGATTTCATCATCTGTCTCATCCGTCACTGTAGTTTGTGCTTGGCTTTGTCTGGCATTGATGGAAATGTGACTTTCACATTAAAATCCATGAAGAAAGCCCTGGGTAGCAGGGTGGTAATTTATTGCTGCCTTACTATTGCCTTCTGAGACCTTATCACATCATTTGCAAACTCATTCATTTAAGAAATACAGCTTAAACATGAAGTTTGAGTTTCTATAGTGGCAGACCAAATACATAAGGAAGAAAATAATATTTTATGCTAAAATCTCCTACAGATTTTTATGGAGTGACTGATGGAGTAAAAAGGAAAGAGAGATACATATGATCTAAGATGGTCTAAATATGGATTCAGATTGTATTTTAGATGCCTGCTATTTTGGGATGGGTGAAATGTGGAGTAGAAGAGGTCAAGATGAACACTTTTCTAGAAAACTAGAGCACCTTCAGCAAGACATCCTGGGCACTTATTTGGGTGCAGGAAATGCCAGCAAGGCTCACTTTGTTGGCTTCACCAGGATGGTCTAGATTCAAGGAGTGTTGTTCCCCAGAGAGCCGATGAACCAGCCCTGAAATATCCATGAAGAGGGCCCCATATTCCCCAGGCTCTGAAAGAAGAAGGAAGGGACATTGAGGCACCTCAGGGCTGCTCCATGACATGAGGGGCAGTGCCATTCCCAGGGCCCATATCCGTGTTCATCCTCCTAACTTCCTAGCCCTCGGGAAACCAGATTGTGAGGTTCCTACAAACCATGTTGGCTTTAAATTTTACTCTGAGAACAAAAAAATGTACCCATTTTAAAAGCACAATTTTGCCCATTTGTGGCAGAAGATCCAAGATGGCCGATTAGAAACAACTCTAGCATACAACAGCCAGCAAGAGAGACACAGAAATCCAGAGATCTCCTAGCTCCAACCGAGATATCAAGTGCATTTCAACGGGTCTGGTATGATAGTGAGCAAAGCCCACTCAGAGCAGACTGAGGCAGGAAGGGGTGCTGCTTCACCCAGAAACTGTATCTGACCGCGAATCGGAGGCTCCTCCTCTGGCACTCCAGTCCAGATACAGCACTTCCCCCAAAGCTTCAGCAATACACAGAACAGGGGATCTTTGCCAGTCAAATGCCTGGAATTACAAGCATGGAGTTGCATAAGATCCTGCAGACTGAGCTATTGCACCCTCCCCCAACCTGGAGAGAGAGGGAGCTGTAAGCAGGAGCAGCTTGGCGGGCCCCTATCCCATGACGGGAGAGAGAGGAAGCTGAAAAGGGGAGACAGCTGGGTGCGGCTGGGCAGGTCCCTACCCTCCCCCACAAACACCAGAGGGCTGAATCTCTGACTCCAGTGGGTTGTGCAGCCAGTACCACAGTCTGAGATGAACCCTGAATGATCCAGCCCAGTGGAGGAAGGGCACAACCCACCACTAGAGGGGTGGGACTGGGCTACATGTTTTAACAAAAAACACAGGAAGCCTATGTAGCAACCAGATGGCGTTCTTGACAACCCAGCAGTGCCTACAGGTCAGCGGAAGAGGTGGGCCTAATCTCCCAGTATAAACAAAAAAGACACAGGAAGCTTTCCTAGTAACCTGAAGAAGTCCCTAGGAACCCAGTAGCACCTCTGTAGTCAGACAAGCGACCTGATCAAGCAGCTCCCTGACTTCACAGCCAGGTAAATCCACAAAGATGGGGAAAAAACAGCGCAAAAGATGAAACAATCAAAGACCAGAACACCTCTTCTCCTTCAAGGGATCACAACTCCTCAACAACACAGGATCACAACTTGACCGAGGAATGCGATGAATTGACAGAAACAGGCTTCAAAGGTGGATAATAACAAACTTTCCTGAGCTAAAGGAATATGTTCTAACTCAATGCAAAGAAACCAAAAACCTTGAAAAAATTTAGACAAAATGCTATCTAGAATAATCAGCTTAGAGAAGAACATAAACGACTTGGTGGCATTGAAAAACACAGCACGAGAACTATGTGAAGCAAACACAAGTTTTAATAGTCAAATCGATCGAGCAGAATAAAGGATATCAGAGATTAAAGATCAACTCAATGAAATAAAAAGAGAAGGCAAGACAAGAGAAAAAAGAGTGAAAAGAAATGAACAAAGCCTCCAAGAAATATGGGATTATGTGAAAAGACCTAATCTATGCTTGATCGGTGAACCTGAATATGATGGAGAGAATGAATCCAAGCTGGAAAACACACTCCAGGATATTATCTGGGAGAACTTCCCAAGTCTGGCAAGGCAGTCCAAATTTCAAATTCAAGAAATACAGAGAACTCCACCAAGATATTCCTCAAGAAGAGCAACCCCAAGGCACATAATCGTCAGACTCACCAGGGTTGAAATGAAGGAAAAAATCCTAAGGGAAGCCAGAGAGAAACGTCAGGTCAACCACAGAGGAAGCCCATCAGAATCACGGCAGATCTCTCAGCAGAAACCCTACAAGCCAGAAGAGATTGGGGCCCAATATTCAACATCCTTAAAGGAAAGAGCTTTCAACCCAGAATCTCATATCCATCCAAACTAAGCTTCGTAAGTGAAGGAGAAATAAAATCCTTTATGGACAAGCAATTATTGGGAGATTTTGTCACCACCAGACCTGCCCTACAAGAGCTCCTGAAAGAAACACTAAGCAAGGAAAGGAACAAGTACCAGTCACTGCAAAAGCAAACCAGTTGGCAAAGACCAAAAATGCAATGAAGAAAATGAGTCAAATAATGGGAAAGAAAACCAGCCAGTAACAAAATGGCAGGATCAAATTCACACACAAAAATATTAACATTGAATGTAAATGGCCTAAACACCCCAATCAAAAGACATAGACAGGCAAACTCGATAAAAACTGAGAACCCATTGGTGTGCTGTTTTCAGGAAACCCATCTCACATACAAAGACACACATAGACTCAAAATAAAGGGATGGAAGAAGATTTACCAAGCAAATGGAGAACAAAGAAAAGCAGGGGTTGCAATCCTAGTCTCTGATAAAATGGACTTCAAACCAACAAAGATCAAAAGAGACAAAGAAGGACACTACCTAATGGTAAAAGGATCAATCCAACAGGAAGAGCTAACCATCCTAAATATATACACCCCCAACACAGGAGCACCCAGATACATAAAGCAAGTTCTAACGACCTAAAATGAGATTTAGGCTCCCACACAATAATAGTGGGCAACTTCAACACTCCACCATCAATATTAGACAGATCAATAAGACAGAAAATTAACAAGGGTATCTAGGACTTGAATGCAGAGCTGGACCAAGCAGACCCAATAAACATACACAGAACGCTCCACACCAAATCCAAGGAATATACATTTTTCTCAGTACCACATTGCACTTAATCTAAAATTGACCACATAATTGGAAGCAAATCACTCCTCAGCAAATGCAAAAGAACAGAAACCATAACAAACAGTCTATCAGACCACAGTGCAATCAGACTAGAACTCA
This sequence comes from Cebus imitator, assembly GCF_001604975.1. Lineage (NCBI taxonomy): Eukaryota > Metazoa > Chordata > Mammalia > Primates > Cebidae > Cebus > Cebus imitator. Next base: position 2,520,389 of record NW_016107550.1, read on the forward strand.
GGATCAAGAAACACACTCAAACCCGTACAACCACTTGGAAACTGAACAACTTGCTTCTGAGTGTCAACTGGAGAAACAATGAAATGAAGGCAGAAATAAAGATGTTCTTCAAAACCAACCAGAATGAAGACACAATTTACCAGAATCTCTGGGACACCTTTAAAGCACTGTCGAGAGGGAAATTTATAGCAATAAATGCCCACCAGAGAAGAGAGGAAAGATCTGAAATCAACACTCTATTATCAAAATTGAAAGAGCTAGAGGAGCAAGATAAAAAAAACTCAAAACCTAGCAGAAGACAAGAAATAACTAAGATCAGAGCAGAACTGAAGGAGATAGAGACACAAAAATCCCTTCAAAAAATCAATAAATCCAGGAGCTGGTTTTTTGAAAAGATCAACAAAATAGACAGACCACTAGCCAGATTAATAAAAAAGAAAAGGGAGAAGAATAAAAAAGATGCAATAAAAAACGATAAAGGGGATATCACCACTGATCCCACAGAAATACAAACTACCATCAGAGATTACTATAAACAGCTCTACTCACATAAACCAGTAAACCAGGAAGAAATGGATAAATTCCTGGACACTTGTACTCTACCAAGACTAAACCAGGAGGAAGATAAAACCCTGAATAGATCAATAACAAGGGCTGAAGTAGAGGCAGCAATCAATAGCCTACTGAACATAAAAATTCCAGGTCCAGATGGGTTCACAGCCAAATTCTACCAGATGTACAAAGAGGAGCTGGTTCCATTCCTTCTGAAACTGTATCAAACAATACAAAAGGAGGGAATCCTCCCTAACTCATTTTATGAGATCAACATCACCCTGATATCAAAACCAGGCAGAGACTCAACTAAAAAAGAAAACTTCAGGCCAATATCCATGATGAACATCAATGCAAAAATCTTCAATAAAATACTGGCAAACAGATTGCAACAGCACATCAAGAAGCTTATCCATCACGATTAAGTAGGCTTCATCCCGGGGATGCACAGCTGGTTCAACAAATGCAAATCCATAAATGTAATCCATCACATAAACGGAACCAAAGACAAAAACCACGATTATCTCAATAGATGCAGAGAAGGCTTTTGACAAAATTCAACAGCCCTTCATGCTGAAAACTCTCAATAAACTAGGTATTGATAGAACGTATCATAAAATGATAAAAGCTATATATGACAAACCTACAGCCAATATCATACCAAATGGGCAAAAGCTGGAAGAATTCCCTTTGAAATCAGGCACTAGAAAAGGATGCCCTCTCTCACCACTCCTATTCAATATAGCATTGGAAGCTCTAGCCAGAGCAATCAGTCAAGAAAAAGAAATATAGGATATTCCATTAGGAAAGGAGGAAGTCAAACTGTCTCTATTTGCAGATGACATGATTGCATATCTAGAAGACCCCATCGTCTCAGCCCCAAATCTTCTCAAACTGATAAGCAACTTCAGCAAAATCTCAGGATACAATATCAATGTGCAGAAATCACAAGCATTCCTATATACAAATAACAGACAAACAGAGAGACAAATCAAGAGCAAACTCTTATTCACAATTGCTACAAAGAGAATAAAATACCTAGGAATACAACTAACAAAGGATGTATAGGACCTCTCCAAGGAGAACTACAAACCACTGCTCAACAAAATAAGAGAGGACACAAACAGATGGAGAAACATTCCATACTCATGGTTAGGAAGAATCAATATTGTGAAAATGGCCATATTGCCCAAAGTTATCTATAGATTCAATGCTATCCCCAGCAAGCTACCAATGACCTTCTTCACAGAACTGGAAAAAACCGCTTTAAACTTCATATGGAATCACAAAAGACTCCACATAGCCAAGATAATCCTAAGCAAAAAGAACAAAGCTGGAGGCATCACACTGCCAGACTTCTAACTATACTACAAGGCTACGGTAATCAAAACAGCATGGTACTGGAACCAAAACAGAGACATAGACCAAAAGAACAGAACAGAGATCCCAGAAGAAACACCACACATCTACAACCATCTGATCTTTGACAAACCTGGCAAAAACAAGCAATGGGGAAAGGACTCTATGTTTAATAAAATGGTGTTGGGAAAACTGGCTAGCAATGTGCAGAAAGCAGAAACTGGACCCCTACCTGTCACCTTACACTAAAATTAACTCCAGATGGGTCAAAGATTTAAACATAAAACCTAACACCATAAAAACACTAGAAGAAAACGTAGGCAAAACCATCCAGGACATAGGCATAGGCAAGGACTTCATGACTAAAACACCAAAAGCAATGGCAATAAAAGCCAAGATAGACAAATGGGACCTAACTAAATTCCAGAGCTTCTGTACAGCAAAAGAAACCATCATTAGAGTGAATTGGCAACCAACAGAATGGGAAAAAATTATTGCAATCTACCCATCTGACAAAGGGCTAATATCCAGAATCTACAAAGAACTAAAACAGATACACAAGAAAAAAAACAAACAACCCCATTCAAAAGTGGGCAAAGGATGTGAACAGATACCTTTCAAAAGAAGACATTTATGAGGCCAACAAACATATGAAAAAATGCTCATCATCACTGGTCATTAGAGAAATGCAAATCAAAACCACACTGAGATATCATCTCACGCCAGTTAGAATGCCGATCATTAAAAAATCTGGAGACAACAGATTCTGGAGAGGATATGGAGAAATAGGAACACTCTTACACAGTTGATGGGAGTGTAAATTAGTTCAACCATTGTGGAAGACAGTGTGGCAATTTCTCAAGGATCTAGAAATAGAAATTCCATTTGACCCAGCAATCCCATTACTGGGTATACACCCAAAGAACTATAAATTGTTCTACTATAAAGACATATGCACACGTATGTTCATTTCAGCCCTGTGTACAATAGCAAAGACCTGGAACCAACCCAAATGCCCATCAATGATAGGCTAGACAAAGAAAATGTGGTAAATACACACCATGGAATACTAAGCAGCCATAAAAAATAATGAGTTCCTGTCCTTTGTAGGGACTTGGATGAATCTGGAAACCATCATTCTCAGCAAACTGACAAAAGAACAGAAAGCCAAACACCATATGTTCTCACTCACAGGTGGGTGTTAAACAACAAGAACATGTGGACTCAGGGAGAGGAGCATCACACACTGGGGGCAGTTGGAGGGGGTTGGGGAGAGACAGCAGGGGGTGCAGAGGGAGGGGAGGGTGGGGAGGGATAACATGGGGAGAAATGCCAGATATAGTATGCACCTAAAGTAAAATAAATAAATTTTTAAAAATAAAAGCAAAATTTTTTATTGATCAGTGGGAAATAGAGGAAATTTAACATCTGCTCTCCAAAACACTTCATTTTCACCACATTTCCAGATTTTTGAGCAGAAAGCCAGCGCCAACTTCTCATTTGTGTTCCCTGGAATTATTTTGCTACTGAAGGCCAGAGAGACAACAAATTGTCAATTCTGTCTCAAGACAGACTGCATTCATCAGGATTCTCTAGAGTGGCAGAACCAATTTGATAGATGAGAGAGAAAGAGAGAGAGAGAGAATGGATGGATGGATAGACAGATGATAAATAGATGATGGATGGATGGATAGATGATAGATAGATAGATAGATAGATAGATAGATAGATAGATAGCGAGAGAGAGGAAATTTATTTCTTAGGGAAATTGGCTCATGCCATTATGGAGGCAGGGAAGTCTCATGAGAGGCCATCTGCAAGCTGGAGACCCAGGGATGCCTATTGTGTGGCACAATCTAAGTCTGAATGACTCACAATGAGAGATGACAGTGGTGACACTCTCAGTCTGAGGATGAAACTCAAGAAGCTAAAAGGCCACTACTACAAGTCTCAATGTCCAAAGGCCAAATAACTAGTAGTTCTGATGTCTAATGGGAAGAGAAGGATGTCTCAATGCTAAGACAGTGAAAGCATTTCACCTTTTACCTGCATGTTTTTCCTGTCTGGTCCCCAGTGGCTTGGATGGGTGACCACTCACATTGAAGGTGTATCTTCCCAACTCAGTTCATCGACTCACACACCAATCTGCTCCAGAAACACACTCACAGACTCACCCAGTAATGATGCTGTCCCAGTTATCTTTTTATGCAGTAAAGTTGACACTTACAGTTAACCATCACAAAGGCTTAACTCCTGAGAAAATGAGAATCCACCTGCCTTAAAGATACGTCTGATGGGCTCCCATCATTTGCAGTGAGGGCTCAGTTTCTGCACTGTATAATGAGGACAAATATAGCAGTTTCCTCAGGGTGTTTAGGACCCAATGTGTTCACATGTTTCAAGATTTGTCCTGTAGGCAAATACTTGGTAAACAAATAAATCGCACTTGGTAAACAAATAAATCAACAAGCAGCCTACATCACGAGGTAACCACTCCTCCCCCTAACCTGCATCTTCCATGCTACAGTTCTTCCCTCTTCCTTCAAGGCTCTCATCTCTGACTCTGAGGATGGAGCAGCCCCTCAGCTCTCCAGATTCTAGGCATTTAGATGAGGCTCCTGTCCTTCTGGGACACAGGCTCTGTGGAGAGGTGGCTCTTTCCCTGCCCAGTGAAGTTGTGTAGATGTGGCCTCCTGAGGCTTGGAGGACTTGGTGGGAGAGCACTGGGAGGGAACCATGTGTGAAGAGGGCAGTTTTGGACTTGAGCAATGCTTAAGCTGATATTCACATACATGTATCACTTTACTTTGGCTGAGAAAATGGTCCAGCACATCCTGTTGAGACATTTGGTGTCCAACTCAGATATACATAGTCCCTGTGTGAGAAGAGGGAAAGGGTGAAAATACATTGCTCATATTTACTTCTTGTCATTTTCATAAATGGATGATTTCTAAATAAACATAAAAGCAGAAAAGCAAAATGAAAGCCTGGAAGCTACCAATGGGTCAAGGCAGGAGAATGGAAAGACCACACTGTGAAGAGTTGCTTCAGTGCAAAAGGACAGAGCTGAGCAGAAAGAGGAGGTGGCATTGCTGTCCCCATCCCTGGGAACAACCCTGGGTCACCTGGAAGAAAGGGAGGAAAGAAAAAACAGCTCTCAGCAGTCAAGGACCAGCTCACTCACTGCTTTCTCCTTGTTTCTCTGATTCAACTCAGAGTGCTATATGCCCACTCTGGCACCATGGGCTGAAAACTCTGCTTTGACCAAGGTGATGTACTTGTCCTGGTTTTAGATAGCTTTTGCTGCTTCATCATTGAAGATCTCTTGCCCGTGAGACCTCTGATCTTGGGCAAAACTGAGAAGATTTTTCCACACCAAACCTTTCCTACTTTTTTGTTACTATAAATTACATAATGAAATCAATAATAAACTTGAATGCAATGTTTAGGTGAGGGGAGATGACATGTCTTAATTCATGGAAGCATCATCATTTCAGGCACCCATCACACGGTATCTCTGAGAGCAATTGCAGGCATCCCTTGAGTAACGTGGCTCTGTGGCTCATGCTTGTGATGGACGTGGTGGGAGGAGTCCGGACCCTGCGTCAGATGGCCCTTGTCACAGCCCTAGCTGTCATGACAGCGTGTGGCTCTGGAGAAGTTATTTTCAACTCTTAATTTCCCCAAAGCTAAAGTAAATTAAGAACAGTACTACTATCCCAAAGAGTTCTTGTCATGAGGAAATGAAGTGCCCTGTGTGAAATTATTCATGTTGTACCTAGAGTAGGCTGTGTGGAGTAAATGTTTAATGGTTGTTTCTTTGTTACCTGTTTCTGTCTCCAGTTCATACATGAGAACATCATAGTTGACAGAGATGAAAAGTCTGACCTAGAGCTGCATGTCAGTCAGCAGGAGATTGGACACAGGAACCTTGTTATTTCTTTGGCTGCTTTTTGGCCAAGGTCTCCATGGACTATTTCCAGTCAAAGACATCAGAGTGCTAAGCAGAAGCCAGGACTCAGCTGCTCCCATCATGTTATTCTACTCCAGGGTGCTCTGGGAACTTCAAAGACCTGAACCTGCTCACACGAAGTCCCAGGCTACTGTGTGCTGTGCGCCACGGCTAGAGGACAAGGTCTGCCTGTAGTGCCTCTGTATCTGTACATTTAGGAAAACCAGAAAGGGCAAATAAGAGTAGGATTTGTTTTTCTTCTCTGAACATGTCAGTGAATTTCAGGTGATCCTTCAAGCTCCAAGACAAACATTTGGAACAACTTAGATAACATGACAGAGATGCTTGCTTCATGTGAGTTTTACAGGATCCAGATGCTCCTTCCAGCTTTATAGGTAGAGGGATACTCTGCAAGGTCAGCTCTGGAAGGTCACTGGCCTTCCTCTCCCCCAGTCACATACAAAGAGGACTGTGTCCCTCCCTGGGGCCCCCTGAGTGTCTTAGAAAAAAAACTCAGGCCCACTCAGAATCAAGACAGACCTGAGCCCTCTTCTGTCCCCTGAGAGACCTCACCCATGGTGAAGGAAGAAGTAGTCACTTCAACAATGTGCTTGAAATGCACTCAGATGCCCAATACAGGCCCCAGTGTGAGCTCTGCCCTTCCTGAAACCCTCAGAGGGACCATGAAATGAACATCTTTGTTGTCTTTGTTTTTAAATCCACCCCACTTGGGTGACTCCACTTCTGCTTATGGCACCTGCTCAGCACGTCCTACTCCAGCCTTTTCAGACTGCCTTATGCTGGAGTCCAGCCTGAGCTGCACCTCACTGGGAAGCCTGGTGTGATCAGCACAGCTGGGTGGACCCCAGACCCGGCAGTGTCTGCACCTCCCACCCACAGCCTGGTGCAGGTGTTGGGGGCCATTGCTTCTTGTGCTGCTGGTTGACTTTGTGTGTGAGCTGGTTTCAGTCCTCAATTGAATACAAGTTTCCTAGGGATGGGGAATATGTGCTGTGTGTTTCAGTGTGTCCAGAGAATGACTCCTAGGGCACCAAGTATAATCTCAGTCCAGCAGGCACAAGTGTCTTGTGTGTGTATATATATGTACACACACACACACACACACACACACACATATATCTTTATATATTTTCTAGGATTAGTCATATAGAATATGTATATTATACATTCCTTATAGTATACAGTTCATATACCACTCAGTTTGCATAAATACATTAGAAAATGCCACAGGGCTTATAAAAATCAGTAGAGAGAAAGATGATGGCTACTCAGAGATACATGCTTCTACACCAAGAGGGCAGGAACAATGAAGTTTTCACATCTGATCTTCCAACCTCAAAGATTTGGGTGTACAGAAATGCTGGGACAGAACTCGTATGTTTCTCTGGAAGGGTCACTGGGTCACACTCCCTCTCCCTCACCCAACACTGGTCCAAAAGAACTGTGGCTCAATCTTATTTCTGCAGTCACAGGTGTACCTTCTGCCCAACATATACAAAACCAGGCTCAGGCAGGGCAGGGGAGCATCAGCAGGTGCCTCTTCCCCCCACCTACCTATTTAGGTGCCCAAACGTCAATAAAGTAATATATTTCAAAGAAGGAGGGTGGATGACTGGGTTCTCTGGAGTACTTGATGGTAATAATGTTGGAAGAAGAGCGATAGAAGGTAGTGAGGTCTCTACAAATCCTGGCCAAGGACTTAGACCCTGGAGGTCCATCCAGCACTTCCACATACTCTTTGCCACAGGTGAGTTTGCTAGGTCAGAGGAAAAGGGAAACATCAGCATTTGGATTTGTCCTCAAGCTAGACTGCCACCTCCCTCCACCCAATGACCCCACATTGGATCCTAACAGCTTTTCTTGTGAGAAGTGCAAGACAGATAAGAACAAGGGAAGGAAAGTTCATCAGTTCTTCAATAATGCAGGCAGGGCCCCGAGCATCCCCTCCATCTTCCCAGAAACCTTCCCCTCCACCAGGGCAGCAGGTGGCTTCCCAGTCTCATGGTTTCTGTGTCTCCCAGGAAGCCCAGCCCAGGAATTTTAGTCAAAGCAACAGCTGTGTTTCAAATTCCCCAAACAGTGAATGCAGCCAGCACAGTGGTGTGTTTCCTTAAACTGCAACCTGTGTCAGGACGAAGATCACCAGAAATGAGTGTGTGAACACCACTCCCTGGTTTCTGCCTTCCTTTCCCCTGACAGATGGCACAGGAAGAGGTGAAGCATGAACCCTCTCCCAGCACAAGCTTGACCTTGCTTACTCATGGCAGAGGGGAGAGGGATCTCTATCTCCATCCTGTGAGAGGCACACTGCACATGGGAGCTCTTAGTCCTGGGAGGCCTCCTCACTTCCCTGTCCTCCCTGTGTTTTTCCAGTCCTGATCTCCACCCCTCATCCTCTGCCCCCAGCAGGTCTTGGTTTCACAGGAGAAGGCCTGGAGCCTCTCTGGGGTATAACAAGACAACAAAGGGACACCCCACCAGGATACACACAGCTGACTTTATACTCGTTTTGCTCTCGGCCCCGCCTGAGTTCCTCCTTGGTGCCGGGGACAGTCAGATCCAAAACCAACTTTGAAAAGGACAAAAGGACAATATGGGGAGCTGTCCAGAGCTGCCCATCCCTCTGGACCTGGGGAAATTATGACACAGGAAGTGGACAACTATTTCATTCCAGGTTCCTCCTCAACCTCCTTCTCTCCTTGTTTCCCCATCTGGGTCTCCTTAGCCACTCATCCTTTTTTGAATTCCTGAGCCTCAGGTTGGATAGATTGTTTAAGCCTTGTATTTGATGCAGCTGTCTCTAAGTGTCCTTTATCCCAAGAACTCCTGCATAACCTAGTGGGATTCTGAACCCATAGGCTGCCTGGAGGGGACAGGACCTCTGGGTCACACAGATTTCACCATCTGTCTCATCCACCATTGTGGGCTGTGTTTGGCTTGGTCTGGACTTGATGGAAATGTGGCTCCCATGCTGAAATCCATGAACAGTGCCCTGGGATAGCAATGCACTAACTCAGGCTGCATTGGAGATGCCTTCTGTGGCTTTATCACTTCATTCATTCAAGAAAAATACCTGCAATCCAAAGATAGACTCCCAGTAAACACAAATGAAGTCATATGCAAGAGTAACATTACACTATAAACTCAGTGTAGAGCTTTCCAGGGGGTACTATGTAAGCCCCTGTAAGAAAAAGACCTTTCCTCCTCTGCAGAGTCAGGAAAGGGATTTTATTGTTATGGAGGTTGTTGCTCTTGAACTAACTCATGAAATACAACATGAAAGCCCTTTGCAGAGGGCAGATGAGTCTGGCAGAGATTGAAGGATGCATTCCAGGCAGAGGGCAGGTGTGAACAAAGGCAAGGAACTTCTGGACTCGGGTGTGTTCAGGAAACTCAGTGTAGTGGCTCAGCTTATAGAGGGGTCCAGAGAGAAGAAGTGATCAAAAGTGAGTAGAGAAGAGAAGCCAGTTCTGAAGAATGTGCAAGGCACGACATGAAGACAAATTTTATTTGGAGAACAAGGAGTCAGTGAAAAGCTTTCAACAGGAAATGAAAATGCAGTCTAATTGTGTGTCAAATGGCTGTCGTAGATGGGTAGAGGGTGAACCATAAGAGGTCAAGTTGAGATCCTTCCTAGAAATAACAACATCATCAAAGAAAACTCACAACCCAGTTCTCACCTGAGGTCTTGAATGGCCACCATGGGTATCTCCCCGGGCTCGTACTCAATGACCCAGACACATTCAGTTTTCGGCCCAACATAGTTGATGATCCTGCCATAGTCATCTGTGTAGTGGCCCCCACAGTCACTGGGTGCTACAAGAGGAGAAATGGGGCCCAGGCATTGCAAGGATGTTCTTGGCCTGGGATTGGCTCGTGCCATTCCCTGGGCCCCTGACATTACTGATTCTCCAAACCTCCCATCCTTGGGAAGAAAGTGTAACCTTAATGGCCCAGTCTGATAGCTCCACAAACAAGGTGGGCTTTTTGGTTTTAGTCTATTCAGAGATTATGAAAGGACCCACATGCATTTTAAAGTACAATTTGTTTATGATGAGTGGGAAATAGAGGAACTTAACTCTCCTTATTAAAATTTACTTTCTCAACAATCATATCGCGTGATTGGTGAGCAGAAAATCAGCACAAACATTTTCTTTCCATATCTTTTCTTAGGGCTGGTCAGACAAATAATGAATAGGCAGTGCTCCTGCCCCTGTAGTAGCCCAATCCCTGAACAAATGAGAATCCATCTCCTTGAGGTTCAATTATGCCTCCAGCTCTGCAAGTGTAACTGAGGATGAAAAGAGCACCTTGCTTCAGTGGTCAAATGTGTTCTGGTTTCTAAAGCACTAAGCCTGTGCCCAGCAACTGGTTAAGCTCTAGATAATCCACCAATCAATCAACAAGCCACCCTGCATCACAAGAAAACTGCTCCTCCCTCTAGCCTGCATCCTCATGGAGAAGCTTGAAGGAGGAGGGAAGGACTGCAGCATGGAGAAGGCAGGTTAGAGGGAGGAGAAGTTTTCTGACACTGAGGATAGGCCAGCTGCTCAGATCTCCAGACTTCAAGTGTTTAGAGGAGGCTCCCATCCTCCAGGAGTGGTGGCTCCTTTCCCTTCCCAGCAGGCTGGTTAGACAGGAGGGCCGAAGCAGAAAAGTCTCCTGGGGCTTGGAGGTATTGAGGGGAGTTGGGAGGAGGCTCATGAGGGGAGCACTGAGAGGGTAGGAGGAGGAATTTGGGATTATGAAGGCTGAATCCAATTTTCAGGTCCAGAAATACCAAGTTCTTTTGGACAAGGATTGTCCGTGGTACATGCCCTTCTCATTGACCCACTTGGAGTTCAACCCCAAAACACAATGTCTCTGTGTGAGGCAAGAGAAAGAGGGAAACAGTCTTGTCTGCATTTACCTGTGGCATATGGAGCTGTAACTGTTGTGGCTGAAAGAAAAAAAAAGAAAGAAAAATGAAAATCTGAACTTACTGATGGGTGAAAGCAGAAGAAAGGAAAATGACCACGCTGTGAAGAGGGGCTTTGGTGCAAAGGGATGGAGCTGAGCAGGAAGAAGAGATGGCGTCATTGTCCCCATTCTGGGAGCAGCCCTGGGCCACCCAAAATGAACGGAAGGAAGGAACGGCTCTCAGCATTCCGATTCACAAACCAGCTCACCCACAGCATTCTTCTGGCTTCTCTGATTCCACTCAGTTAAAGTTCAATTGTCTTACTCTGGAGCCATAGTCAGAAACGATGGCTCTGTTAGGGTGGTCAGCTTGTCCTAAATTATCTGAGACATTCCTGATTTTTTAGCTAAAGGTCTCATGTCACAGGAAACCCCACTTTCCTGGGAAAAAATTAAAAAACTACTTTAACTCTGATATAAACATTTCTCCTTGTAAATTCTATAACAAAACCAGTGATTAATTTGATTTTGAAATAAATATGTTGACTACAATTTTTAAGTGAATTTCCAACTCAAAAACCAGCTTACAGCTTCCATCAAAATTAGGGCTACACTGAGGCCTTAGGGCCACTGGTCATAGGAGCCCTGAGAGGTTGGTGGAAAAACTTAACTCACTGTATCCCTAATTTAGATGGAAGATGTAAGCTGGTATCTCAATGAAAATTATTTTCATCTAGATTCTTAGTCAACTTTATTTATGGAAATTTCACTATTCAGGGACCTGAGTTAAATACCTAGATCCAAGCGAGCCCTGCATGCAATCCCATGCATCCCACAGCGCACATGACACTGGGCTCATGTCAGGAGACGGTCTAGTGGCAGGTGCATGGGTTCAGAATCAAACGGCCCTGGTCAACCACCCTAGTGGCCTAGAGCTGAACAGCTTTGAACAAAATTTCTACTCTCCCTAAGCCTCAGTCACTCATCTATACAATGGGCATCTGGATTTTAACTACCTTATAGGATGAAATTGGGTGCATGATCCTATGGCCCAATACCCAGCACAGGGTAGCCTGGCACACACCTGATCTGTCACTCTAAAGCTTTCCAGACAGTTGCTTCATTTACCAAATTAGATGATGTTTCTTTACTCAGTAAATGAGCAATCCTTATAATGCTACAGAAAGCTCTACACTATAAATTCAGTGTATTCTGACAAGAAAGTCAACCAGGACATCTTAGTGGCCCTTCCTGGGCCTGAGACTGTATGGAGCCTTTGGGGTGCAAAGAAGAGTCTCCCCACAGCTGGGGCCTCTGTCAATTTGCCTCCAGAAGAAACCATGATTCTCCAGAAAGCAGATCTCAAGTGCAAATCCTGACCATGCCTGTCATGTTGAGTGACATTTCTGTACTGTAAGCATGTCTACCTTAAATTATTTTCATCTAGATTCTTAGGTAAGAGCCTTGAGGGATGGGGAAGAAACTGCCCCTTAACAATCACTGACTATACAACATCCCAGGCCATGAGGCTAATGATCACTTCAGGGAGCTTTAGTAATAAACCTGTCTCAGTTTGCTTGAGTGGAATCTTTTCCTTCACTAACTCCTCACAACAGCCCTGTTGAGACACCCCGATTCTACAGCTGAGGTTAGGAGAGGCTGGGTGGCTTGGCCAAGCCTACACAGCACTCATTAGTTTCTGCATTTAAGCTCAGTACCTCTGCCTCTTTTTCATCAGGTTGTCTTTGTGTTTCCTGACTTCACCAAGGACGAGGAAACCAAATGGCAAGCGTATTAAGTTCTTCCACCAAGCTCTCAGGGTTCCTATGACCAGTGGCCCTAAGGCCTCTCTGTAGCCATAATTTAGACAGAAGCTGTAAGCTGGTACCTGAGTTGGAAATGTAGATGGGCATCTGAAGCTTTAGCCAGAGGAGACCATGTAGATCTGGGGCCTACAGTGAGACTGAACTTTGCAGGAATGCTGGCAGGAGAGGAGAGCTCCCGGCGATGAGCAGCCCCTGATGGGAGTGTACAATCAGCAAAGCGGAGCAGTGCAGGAGAAATGGGCAAGGCTACAAAGACAGGGCAAGGGCAAGAGAAGAGAGAGAAGTGAGGAGAGTGGGAAACAAGAAGGTCAGGAAGGAAAGAGGGGACAAAGAGGAGGATAGAAAGAAAGAACGTGGGGAGAATTAGAGAAACAGAGAGCCAGGGGAAAGAGAGACAGAGCTCTCCCTGAAGAAATTGCTACCCTCTTGCTTTTCTGCCTGCATTTAAAATCAGTTGGCCAATCCTCGTGCATCTGATGCAATTCCCAGGGCCCAGCCCTCTAGAGGGCAAGTGACTCCCCCTCTTTCAGGCATTTCCAGCCAGTGTTGGGAGCTGCTGATTATTGCTGCCCCTGAAGTTGCTGCAGCTGCCATGTGACAACCCACTGGGCAGATGCAGAGCCCCCTTCTGCTGCGGGCTCCCGCAGGGGCCACAGCTACCCCCTCAGAAAACCCCAGTCACATTTCATGCAGGGCACCCTCACCAAGACACCCCCTTCAGTCAGACCACCTGGAAAACCTCCAAAGCAATTCTCTCAGCTGCTTCTGGGTGAGCCTTGCAGAGTCTCAGCATAAGTTGCTTAAGGCAGGAAGGAAGGTCACCGAACACATCAAGACAGGGAATTCAGGAACCCAGAAATGTTTAAAAATCACGATGGCATCAGCACGGTGACGTAGATATTTTCCCATTTGTCTATTCCTCCACCAGCACTAAGGGGAAAGTGAAACATTTTGTATGGAAGAGAGTATCTTTCAGCTAATCAGCCATGGGCTTCTTCCTTGGCAATAAGCAAATTAAAAAAATGTCTGCAGCTGAAAAGGAAAATAGTGCGAGGCCCAGGAGAAAGGGCCTGGGGACATGTGTTACCTGTAGTGCACAGCAGTGCCCAAGCAAAGGCTCTGGACAGCCTCATCCTCAGCAGGACCTGGCACCAACCTCAGGAGTGAGCTCAGCTCTGGTGGCTTGGGTTATATAGAAACATCCATGAAATCTGATCTTCTCCCTCCCACCTGGAGCCAACATTGGCCAAGCTGTAGGATCACCGGGGTGGTCTAGAAAGGGAGGAGGGAGGTGTGGCTAGATGGTAATCAACACTGATCTTTCTCAGCCAGGTTCCAGGTTTCACCTAGGCAGAGATATAATGGCCAGGTGCTCCTTTCCTCTCCAAGCAGGCTCAGGGGAAGCATCACAAGCTGGCCTCAATTTGTGATCTCCTACCTGGGCAGCCCTCTTTCTTTGGGCTAACTGGTAGCACTTGCAGCTGCATTATGTTGCAGAAGCCTCATAATACCCAAGAGGTGAGGCAGGCCAGGGGTCCTTGGAAAGCTGAAGATACCAGACCCAGAGAAAACCAGGAGACTTTCCCAAAGTCACAGGGCATCAGGGGCAGAAGTGGGGTGAGGTCCCAAACTCCTGACTGCTCCTCTCTCCCACAGCCCTCTCTGTGTCACTGGAGAGCAAAGGCATGAAATCAGGCCCTTGAGCAGCTCCAGGTATGAGTGGGCTACAGTGGGGCCACTGCAGGGGCAGGCCTACCCATGTGGGAATGTTCAGGTGGATGGCATGAGTACCTGTGTCTACATTTGTCATACAAGAATCCACATGGCTCTGTCCCAGGGGCAGGATCATGATTAAAAGAGGTTTCTGAGGAAAATGGGCTGGCAATTTCTTTTGAGATTACACAGAGAGTTCCCTTATGCTCTAGCAATTCCACTAGTTGTATACTAAGGAGAATTAACAGCATACATCTAGATATAAATGGAAGCATTACTCAATTAATGGAAGAGGGGACACAATCTAATATCAGCTGATAAACAGATGAAGAAAACCTGGGATAGCCATAATGGGAATTTCTTCAGCCATATGAAGGAATGGGAGCCAATTTGCCAACCAAAGACTGCTACCAATTTATATAACAACCAGGACTTCATGAGGTCCCATTTTCCTGAACTCTAGCCAACTCCTGATTTTGTCATATCTTTCAATATGTCTTCTAATCAAATACGATCAGAATAATACCTAATGTTATAAAACACATTTCCCTGAAGTCGAGTGGGGCTGGCATCCTTTCAATGCCTCTACTCCCACAGCAGCTCTTTCAGAAATGCCTGTTCATATCTTCAGGGCAATCTTGTATTGCATCACCCTTCTTATGGATCTTAGAAGCCGCCCTTGGCCTTTCCTTCCCACAACTTTATTTGAACAGGCCCTGATGGGTTCACATTGTGAAGGAGCTTCACTACTCAAGTAGAACAGGGTGACACTGCTGGGTTAGGAGCCATCTAGACACTCAGCTCATCCCAGCTGAGGAATGGAGGGAGAAGAAAAGTGGGTAGGTTTTCTCTCTGCTCACAATCACTGCAAAAGGCTGTTTTAGTGTTAAGCCTCCAGGTATTACTTAAGTAAATTGCAATACTTCCTCACAGGTCTCCTTCCTCCTCTTACTCCAGATACCCTGTCCCATTACCCATCATTCACCCCATTCCTGGCCCTGGGCTGGGAAGAGGACAAAGCTCCCTGCCATTGGTTGTGAATGCCCAGATGGAGCAAATGCACGAGCCCATGGAGAGGATGTGCCCTTTTTCTTGTACCCCAGCCCGACGATCTTGCCATGGGCTCCAATGGGTCAGGATGGCTATGTGACCCCCAGCATCATCCCCCCATGGCTGTGGCTGCCTGAAGGAACAAAGACCAAGTATCTTTCCTGAAGGACCCTGGAAACCAAAGTCTTAGGTACCCCAAGACCCAGTGTCCGCTGGAGGAAAGATTTGGGTTAGCACCAGCTTCTGAGGATTTGCATCCCTCAGATATTTATCCTCCCCGATCTTCCCGTGCTCCTACATAGCCCTAAGTGGATTCATCTATTTCCCTTTGTATGCTCTTCTCTCATAGCCTGCTACACTCAGACCTGTCCTCTGCTTCTGCAGGAGAGGTTAGTAATTATCTGCACCTTGTTCAAAGACCCCCTGTAACTGACTGCCATACGCAGTGTCAGAACTGTCCAACTGGTCTCCTCTCCATGGTTCCAGGTCAGCCATCATCTGCCTCCCCAGCACCCTTGCTTTGCCTTTACCAGGAAGGGTTTCAGGGTCTGATGGGCATTTTGTGTGTTTACTTCCTAGCATGGTTTCCCACTTGGAAACAAAGAACCCCAACTATTTCCAGGTATCTATTTCCACCCAGCATACCCAATGTGTCCTGGAAGCAATGGACCGCAAGCCCAGCTCCAAAAGCTAACTAGTCACTGATGCAGACTTGAGTATGTCACCCAAGTTGGCCCAATGGTGTCAAAGGAAGGTGTGACATAGAGGGAAGTGGGCATGGCTGTTCCCCACTTGCTACCAGGATGAGGATGAAGCCAACTCGCAGAGCTGCAGAGCAAAGGCCACTCCAGAGCTGCTGGTGACATCAGCCCCAAAGCCTCTGCACGTCCAGACTCAGGTGTCAATTCCTGTCCTTGTTGTTTAAGCCAATTTGAGATGGGGTTTCTGTGCATGTAGCTGAAAACATCCTAAGCTCTACAAGGCCCCCTGAAAACCAGAAATTAATGTGCTCTTTAGAGAGTCTCAGAAGAATGAGAACCATCCAACACCTGCTAGAGTCCCCCAGGCTGAGCAGACCTGCCACAGCACCTCATTTTGGAGACTTCAAACAGCTTGGGCAGGTCATGCCACAGAAACATCCAGGATTTGACTAAATGCTGACTATGTCAGCTTCTCAGAGGCACTGAGGTAGGTGTACATATTGGGTGCTTCCATTTACTACTTCACCAAAATCTCCAGAAGCCAGACACAGCCATCAGAAAATACAACCATCTAAATTACAAGAATCATCAGAGGGAAATATGTAAAATTTTATGCTTGGGAAACATCCATCCTAAAGATTTACATAAAATGGTAGTTATTGTATAAAGTAACTTTCATCTATTGACGGGGCTTCCAAAAATCCAATCATGGAAAGCTAGGCTATGGCTCAACTCCAAGCCCTTACATTGGTAACTACAGCTAAGATTCCATATTCATTTGGCAGTATCTTTTTCTATGCTTATTTGTTATCTGCCTATCTTCCATGACAGGAAAATAAAAACTCAAAACTCCGATTTACTTACTATGGAAAAAGGAAACTAAGCCGAGAGCTGAGTCATGCAAGAAACTGCCTTTCCTTTTGTTCTTAAGCAGAGAGCTACAGATGAAAGGTTAAATATCTCCATTGGTAGTTACTCTATGTTCTCCTTACCTTATGTAAAATACTGATTAACTGAGTGTGAGACAAACTCATGATTGACTACCTCCTATTTGCTCCTTTTCCCTTTTTAAAGATTATAGATATACTATTTGCAAATACTTTGGATCCTGCCATGGGCTCCAATGGGTCATGATGGCTATGTGTCCCCTAGCAGCATCCTCCCATGGCTGTGGCTGCCTGAAGGGACAAAGACCTAGTATTTTTCCTGGAGGACCCTGGAAACCAAAGTCTTAGGTACCCCAAGACCCAATGTCCGCTGGAGGAAAGATTTGGGTTAGCACCAGCTTCTGAGGATTTGTATCCCTCAGATCTTTATCCTCCCTGGTCTTCCCGTGCTCCTACATAGCCCTAAGTGGATTCATCTTTTTCCCTTTGTATGCTCTTCTCTCATAGCCTGCTGCACTCAGACCTGTCCTCTGCTTCTGCAGGAGAGGTTAGTAATTATCTGCACCTTGTTCAAAGACCCCCTGTGACTGACTGCCATAAGCAATGTCAGAACTGTCCAGCTGGTCTCCTCTCCATGGTTCCAGGTCAGCCATCATCTGCCTCCCCAGCACCCTTGCTCTTATTTTACCAGGAAGAGTTTCAGGGTCTGATGGGCATTTTGTGTGTTGTCTCCCTAGCATGGTTTCCCACTTGGAAACAAAGAACCCCAACTTTTTCCCACCCAGCATATACAATGTGTCCTGGAAGCAACTGACCCCAAGCCCAGCTCCTTTTCCCTTTTTTAAGATTTAAAATATATAGATAAGTCACTGCATCAGTGACTAATGCAGACTTGATTATATGACCCAAATTGGTCCTCATCCTTGTTTCTTAAGACCTTAAAAACATATATATATATATAGTTTTTGAAAGATTATATATATACTCTTTGAAAATACTTTGAAAGTAATTAAGATTATTGATTGGGAAGGAAAAAATTCAACACAAAGAAACATAGGAATAGAGATGCAAAAGAAGTTGCCTAATCCCATGCCTTCCAGCCCCAGTGGCACAGCATAGACCTGCGGATGACCATACCCCAAATCTTTCCCTTCCAGCCATCTTTTCCCCTTTACGGATTGAAGCACTCAAAATCATCTTGGGACCACAAGCTGTTACTGTGATTCAGTGTGTTTTTTTTGTTTTGTTTTGTTTTAATTTCTGGGCATGTCCTTAACCTTGGCAAAATAAACTTTTAAATCAACTGAGACCTGTCTCAGATACATTTTGTTTTACAAATTGGTGACCAACTGAAGAGACTCTGAGTGGATTTTTTGATGAATCTCCTATGGTGCTTGGTACCAGCTTGGGCTATCTTTATTGCTCAAACCAATAGGACAATTTGCTGAGGCCTGGAAGCTTCTCTACTCCAGAGAATCCCGGATCTCCCCAAAATTGGTTGAGATCTAAGTTTTATTTTGCTGTACAACTCCTTCTCTGGAGTTTTACTTGCTTCCAACAAGGAAGGCAAGTTTTCCTGCTTTCCATGACATTGAAAGGCAGGCAAATCCTTCCTGGAAATTCAGCTTACTTGCAACAGGGAATGTGAGTTTGAGTTTTTCCTGTTTCTAAGATGGTAGAGAGCAATCTTCAGCCTGGGGCCCATTCCTAGATAAGTAGCTGATTTGGGATATTGTGTTGAAAATTCTCCTTAATGACTAAAAGTTAAGACTGATAACCAGCTGGTCTTAATTTCTCCTTACCAGTAGAGCATTCAGTGTGGCCGGTGGTGACACAGAAACCTTCAAGGTCCCTTTGACTAAATGCTGACTCTGTCAACTTCTCAGAGGTCCTGAGGGACATGTCTATATTGGTTGCTTCCATTTACTACCTCACCAAACTCTCCAAATAGCCTCAACCATCCAAAAAATACAACTATATGAATAACAAGAATAATCATAGTTTTGGTTTTTTGTTGTTCTTTTGGTCTTTCTCCCATTGGATTTGACCAACTGTACTGGACTTGGTCAAATCCAGATAAGAATTATAAATTATGGAGAATGAGTCCTCTGAATTGACTAAAATCCCACATAGCTGCAAAAGCAAAATCAAAAAGCAGGCGCTTGGTTTCTCTGTTCAGTTCCTTTCTTAAAATTTATTCTTTCACTTATTTTTCTTCCACCCTGTTGCCATCCTCAGTACTAAGTGAAGAAAACAATCTAGAAAAGGCTTCTAATAATTTGGATCCCTTAAAGAACTCGGAATAAACACACCACTCACTCCTTTTAGGGGTGTTCTTCTTTCTTTGTAGCATTTTAACAGTCATGGGCAGATTCTTCTCAGGTCTAAAGCTCTTCTTTTTTGTATTTCATTATCTGGTTTCTTTGGCTTTTGGGGGCACTAGAGATTACCTTGTACTGTGAGAAGATCTGACTTTAGTGTGTGTAATGGTGGACAATAGCTACAATTTTAGGGGTGGCTGAGGACAGTTGACAGGAAATGGTCATTACTACAGGGAGGCACTCCTTTCTTCACACATTTGGATAAGAAAATTGTGGTTTAGTCCTTAAAAACTGCATGCTTTCTTGGCCCCATTCCTTAAAGAGCTCTATCCTAAAGCCAGTAATCCAATTAAGCTCAGTTAAAAGACCACCTATCAATTAACTTACTTTAATAAAACATTTTCTAAAGAAAATTTACATCATTAATGGAATTCTCCATTTTGTAAGGGCATCTCTGTCTCTGTGTCTGTACCACTAGGTACTTTAGGGGAAAGACAATAGCTTAAAGTTTATGTAACAGACCTTGACTTTGTTTAGATCTAAGTCTGTGCCTTTGAGAAGTACATTTTGTAACCTGATTGACTGAAGTCATGGCTTTGCAAATGTACAGTTAGAGTTGCTTAGTTAAAAATTATTTTGGACATGGAGCAGATCATCAGGAGATTAATAATCTAAAGTAGGGGACAGAAAAATTTTGAAAACACACAAATGAAAAATCTAAAATGTATAAGATCTGCCTCTGTGTCCATCTATAGAATTATATGTGTCATGGGGAAGTAATATTTTATGACCAAGTTATATGAAAGAGCTCTAACCAATTGTCTTAAAGAAAAGTCTAAGTGTTTATCAGACTAACAAAAACTAGTTCAGAGGCTTTTCAGTTCACATGATTTTAGTAATCTTTCGTAAGATTAATTTGGTAAATTTAGTCTCAAAATTCTCTCCAGTGATTTGAAATCTTAAAGTCATGTTATGTTAAATTAAGCAATCCTAGGATTTTCACTGGGAATTAGAGCTACTAAGAGTTAGAGAAGTAGGAGAATAAGATGTGTTTTTGGGTAAACAAAAACATAAGGATATGGTATTTGCTTAAAAAACAGCATTTTTTTCTAGTATAGAGGACCATTCTACCAGTGTTAAGATAAAAACTACTGCTTTCATCCAACCATTTCAATACACTGGTGAGTTTGGGTTGATATCTCTTGGCTACAGTTCCAAAGTTAAAGCTATAGGATCTCTGTATGAGTGTCTATGTGTGCTTAGATGTATTTATGTGTGCATACATCTGTTCATTTATGTTTTGTGGCCAGAGGGTACTAAATTGGCTTTAAAATAAAGGAGTATTCATAAATTAAAGAAATAAGCCCAAATTCTTTTCAAGTTCATGCGACTTAAGTAAATCATTAATAAATAAGCTGGCTTTAAAATTGCTGGTAAAATTAGAGATGCCTTCCGAATTACCAGCATACCTTGCTGTTTTTACTTATTAATCAAGCAGCTTTATAGTTAAAATCTCTACTAGATACTATAAGATGTCAAAATTTGGCATAAAGGATTTAAAAGTATAAGCCCAGCCCAAAACAGAATGATCGTTTTGTTTTGTTTTGTTTTGTTTTGAGATGAAGTCTCACTCTGTAGCCCAGCCTGGAGTGCAGTGGCTCGATCTCAGCTCACTGCAACCTCCATCTCCCAGGTCCCAGTTCAAGCAATTCTCCTACCTCAGCCTCCCAAATAGCTTGGATTATAGGCATGAGCCACCGTGCCCAGCTAATTTTTGTATTTTTTAGTAGAGATGAGGTTTCATCATGTTGGCCAGTCTGGTCTTGAATTCCTGACCTCGTGATCTGCCTGCTTTGGCCTCCCAAAGTGCTGGGATTATAGGCATGAGCTACTACACCTGGTCAGAATAATTGTTTTGTAATTTTTTTTTATAAATAAGGCATTTTAAGGCATTTAATATTGTTGGTTTAATGAAAACAGCTACATCCTGAGTTATTGGCAAAAAAAAAAATTATTTAACCTTAAGTTTTTTAGGTAAATGTGAGAGAGAAAATTAGTTCAGAATTTCTCTATAAATTAAACATTAATATCAAAGGCACATTGATGCAAGACCAGCATCTAGGCCCCTATGTCAAATTAACAATGTTTTCTTGAAGCATTAATCCACTTTTTAATTTTAAAAATTATGTAAGTTTACAAAAAGGTTTATGGAAATTTTATCTTATGATCAAGATGATTAAACTTTAACAGATTGCTTATAAGAATTGAAAGAAAGATTAAACTGGCTTCTTGCTGTCTTCATTAGGATTTATTGTTTGGAAAAATTAAGTCTTCTCTCTCAAATAATGAAGGTTTTTTACATTTTTAGACTCTGAGTTATGACTTTGGCTAAATGAATGATTTATTTTATAATGACCTGTGGTTCTATTTTGTGATATGAAGTGTTGTAAACTTTTGATATTTGAGACTTTCCAAAATCAAATTCTAAATTCAGTCTTTTTGACCTCATGAATTTTTTGATATTAGGCCCCCTGAAGTCCAAACAAAACATATTCTTATTACTGGTATAATAAAATCAAACAGGAAGCACTGTCAAATGTGAAATGGTATTTAACTTTTTTTAGATTACATTTTTATATGTGTTCCAACAGTGTGTGAAATTCCCAATTCTGATATGTGTTAGCATATGTTATTAGTAATAATTATGGCTATTATGTCAAATTGTTATATTACAGAAATAACCTTGTCAATTGCATCTTTAGCCATGGCTGTTTCAAGACTTCTGTTATCCACAATTATTGTTTTACTTTGATCCTTTTATAAGTCAGTATATAATCAGTGATAGAACTCTGAGGAGTACTCTTAAATGTAGGCTTCTGATAACTTTAGAGATCGTGCCATTGAAACAGAGAGAATAACTTCTAGGACTCTCATGGAGAGCTGATGTATTATTCATGAGGATTTTTGATCCAATATCAAGCAAAACAGGAGTTAAATGCATGGACTGAGCTAATAAAAGACTGAAATAATATTTTATCACTTTTTGTTTAAAACGCTTGTTGATTCTTTTTACTTTTTCTGTCAAGGAAATTTTATCTTCTTCTAAGCTATTTACACCTTTTAACAATTGAGTAAAGTAACTCTCATGAGCAAAATTTAAAACATAATTCCTTTCTCTCTAGCAAATTGCTCCAAAATTTGGAAACTATTTGTGAGTATACTTAATTTGTGGCAGTATAATTATTTGCATAAGCTCAGTAAGAATCTTTTTTTTGTAACAGGGCATAATTGAAGACACTGGTTATTTTACCAAGGCTTTGACTGGAATTACATATTTTTAGACTGCCTCAAGAAAATGAGCTGACCTATAGAGCCAGTAAAAGTGCTTTAGAAAAACTGACCTCATGTCTTATACTTTACAGGGTCGTGATCAATGTTAAGAATGTCACTTTCTGACAGGCCAAGGCACTTCAAGTTTTCTTGAGACCTTGAAGAGAGGAATTCACCAAATTCATGCAGGCATCTCAGGCACAAATAAATCCTTGGCTAGGCTAGAGGCTTTTTATTTTTCTTTTTATTTATTTAGTTTTTTTGAGACAGAGTTTTGCTCTTGTCACCTAGGCTGCAGTGCAATGGCATGATCTCGGCAAACTGCAACCTCTGCCTCCTGGTTTCAAATTCTCCTCCCTCAGCCTCCCAAGTAGCTGGGATCACAGATGTGTGCCACCACACTCAGCTAATTTTTGTATTTTTAGTAGAGATAGGATTTCACCATGTTGACCAGGCTGGTCTCCAACTCCTGACCTCAAGTGATCTGCCCACCTCAGCCTCTCAAAGTGCTGGGATTACAGGCATGAGCAACCACACCCGGCCTGGGCTAGAGGCTTTTTAAAATGTCTGATCTCAGATTCCTTATGGAAAAGGTTCCAGCAAAGCCACTTTTTAAAAAGGAGAGGGAGAGAGCCTATATGACAAATGGTTATTCTTGCTGCATTTTATGAAAATAATCAAGCCAAGATTAAAACTTACTTTGCAAATAAATTGGTTCTACTATAATTTTGTCTTTAATAAAACTGGGGAATTAGAAAGAAAAAAATTATGTTTCAAAATAAACTATAATATACTTATTATTAATGTCCAGCCTTGTCCAGTTTTCCAATTTTTATTTTCTACAATTTGAACTGAATCCTAAAACTTTTTCTGCCTACATGTCTCCAAAATAATGTTTAAAATGTTTTTTCTTCTTTATTTTTTTATTATTTTCTGATTTGAAATTGCTAAAATTTAAACTGTGTTTTCTTAAAGCCTTGCAAACTGAAGCTAAACAACAAACTTCAAAAGAAAATAACGGCAACCTATTAATATACAGAAATCATTTTTATACCTGCCCAGTGATGTATGGAGTTCAGAGTAATATGTTTCATATCAGATTTCCAGGATTGTTCTCCCTTTTTTTTTTATGTATTATTTCCTCCTTTTATTCCTCTTTTTTTTTTCTTCTTCCCCCTATTTTTTTCTTCACAGGACACGAGACTTCACAACCTGCTAAAAATGAGCTTTTCTAACAACATAGGACCTATCCATCTAGGAATAAACTGTCCTAGCCAAGAGAAAACCCAAAACCAGAGACACCTTTCTTTTAAAATGCTCTCTCCAAAAGGTTTTAAAAGTAAAGGAAGAGAGAAATGTGAAAGAAAAATAAAAACTCTGCATACCAATTTACTCTGCCAAAAGGAAAAAAAACTAAGCTGAAAGCTGGGTCATGCAAAAAACTGCCTTTCCTTTTGTTTCTAGGCATATTCACATTGTTTGTAGGATGTCTTCTGTATATGTAGGGTTATTTTTGTACACAATAGAGGGTCTGTATACATTTCCCCTTCTTTTTTATCTGATCAGTCTTAATAGTGGTTTGTCTCCTACTAGCTTCAAAATAAAGCACACAGACTTTGGTTTTGTTGGTCTTCTCTGATATTTTTCCTTAGGTTGACATTACCAAAACCTTAATACTCACTTTTTACTTTTTGTTTATAAGTAAATAAATTTTAAGTCTATATATTTACCTCTAAATGCCACTTTAGCTGCATCTCACAAAATTTGATATGTGCTATATTCACCATCATTACTTCAAAATGTTCAGTAATTTCTATTACAATATTCTTTTATACTTATGAATTATTTTGGGTTTTATTTTTACACTTATGAATAATTTGATAATTTTATTAGTTATTTATGATTTAATTGCACTACTGTTATGGAATACAGTTTATAGGCATTGGCTTGTTAGAAATTGTTAGATTTTCCTTAAACTCTATTATATGATTAATATAATACCACTATTTTCTGACTTATGAAAGCAAAGTTTGGGTACAGAGTTATAGTACTGTTTTTGCAAAAGCAATTTCCAAGATGTCCTTCATCCTAGAAAGTCCCTGAGTAAAGTGGAGATCCTGACACCACCCACATCTGGAGAGGCTAGAGCCCTAGTCACACAGATTTCATCACCTGTCTCATCCATCACTATGGCCTGTGCTTAGCTTTGTCTGGAGTTGATGGAAATGTGACTCCCACGTTAAACTCCATGATTATAGCCCTGATAGCAGGGCAGTAACCTATTGCTAGGTTGCTAATGGCTTCTGTGATCTTATCATATTATTCAGAAGTTCATTCATTTAGGAAATATGGCTCGAACCCAGAGTTAGAGTTTCCAAAGTGGCAGACAAAAATAAAAATGCTAATAACATTTTATGCTAAAATCCACTATGGATTTTCATGGAGTGACTGATGGGGCAAAGGGAGAGAGAGGTGCATTGACCTGAGGAGTTCAAAAAGGTGGCATGGAAGAGGTAGCCCTCAAGATGCATCAGGAAACATTAATAGAGGACCCTCAGAGGAGGGCAGATGAGTCAGATGGGGAAGAAAGATATGTTCCAGGCAGAGGGGATGGTGTGAGTGAAAACATGGCTCTGCCAAACAGTTGGTGTTTCCAGACTTCTCCATGAGTTATGCCTGGCACAGAGAAAGGCTTCCAGAGGAGAAAAAAATGAGAAGCGAGGACAGGTGTAGAAGCCAGGCTGTGCAGGATTTTGAGAAGCCATGCTAGGATGAGAAACTTGCCTAGAAAACACAAAACAAGTGGGGAGTTATTAGCAGGGTCTGAAAACGGATTCAGTTTTATTTTACAGGCCTGCTGCTTTAGATGAGTGGAAGATGAAGTAGAAGAGGTCAAGGTGGACTCCATCCTAGAAAACTACAATACCTTCAGCAAAGATAACTCACATCCTGAGTACTTGCTTGGGTGCAGGAAGTGCCAGCAAGCCTTGCTCAGTTGGTTTCACTAGGATGGTCCAGATACAGGGAAAGTTGTTCCAAAGGGAGCTGATGAACCAGCCCTGAAGCATGCATGAAGGGGCCCCCACATTCCCCAGGCTCTGAAAACAGAAGGAAAGCACATCAGGGAACCTCAGGGCTGCTCCAGGACATGAGGGGCTGTGCCATTCCCAGGATCCATATCCTTGTTCATCCTCCTGACTTCCAAGCCCTTGGGAATAGCACACAGCAAAGATACCCAGAGTGTGAGGCTCCCATAAACAGTGTATGCTTTTTTGTTTTACTCTTCTCAGAGCTGTTAAAGGGACCCATGCCCAGATTCAAAGTGCTATTTCTTGTTGATCAGTAGGAAACAGAAGAAATTTAACACAAATCCCTAAAACACTCTTTATTTTCACTACATTTGGCAGATTTTTGAGCAGAAAGCCAAGGCCAACATCTCATTTGTATTCCCTGGAGTTCTTTTACTACCACAGGCCAGAGAGACAGCAAATCAACAGATCTGCCTCAAGACAGACTGCATTAATCAGAGTTCTCCAGAGAGACAGAACCAACATGATAGATGATTGATCAAGACAGATGATGATTGATTGATTGATAGCTAGATAGATGATAGATAGATAGATAGATAGATAGATAGATAGATAGCATTAGGGGAATTGGCTCCTGGTATTATGGAGGCAGGGAAGTCTCATGAGAGCCCATCTGCAAGTTAGAGACTCAGGGATGCCAGTTGCATGGTTCAGTACAAGTCTGAAGGCCTCGCAATGGGAGATGATGATGGTGTCACTCTCAATCTGAAGATGAAAACTGAGAACCTATTAGTGCACTGCTGCAAGTCCTAAAGTCCAAAGGCCAGAGAACCAGGAGTTCGGATGTCCAGAGCAGGAGAAGAAAAGTGTCCCAGCACCAGGAGACGGAGCGCACGATTGCCTAGTTCCCCGGTGTTTTTGTTCTATCTGGACTCAATGAATTGACTGGTGACCACTCACAGTGATGGCGAATTTTTTTAATTCAGTTCACTGATTCACACCCATCTCATCCAGAAACGCCCTCAGAGACACACCCAGAAATACTGCTTTCCCAGTTATCTGTATGCCTTTTAATCCAATCAAGTTGAAACTTGTAATTAAACATCACAGAGGCTAAACTACTCAGAAAATGAGAATCCACCTGCTTTGAAAAGTGCATCGGAATGGGCTCCCATTACTCCCAGTAATGAGGGCTCAGTTTCTACACTGTATAATGCGGACAAATATAGAAGTTTCCTCGAGGGCATTCTAGGATCCAATGTGTTCCTATTTTAAAAGGTTTGTTCTGTGCCTGGCAAGTCCTCTGTCCTTGGTAAACAAATAAATTAATAAGTTGCCTGGATCACGAGGAAATCGCTTCTCCCTCCAACCCGCGTCCTCCATGCTGCAGTTCTTCCCCCTTCCTTCACAGCTCTTACTTTTGACTCAGATGAAGTCGCCCATCCACTCTCGAGACCCCAGGAATTTAGAGGAGGTGCCTATCCCCCTGGGACACAGGCTCTGTAGAGAGGCAGCTCCTTTCTCTGCCCAGTGAGGCTTCCCACTGACTTACAAAAATTAAACCATGGAAAACCAGGACATACGTAGATTCCATGGACAATATATTGCTAACTACAGCTACAATTCCATATTCAGAATGCAACAAATAACCCCAGTACCATTGTGAATAATTATTGCTCATCTTTGGTACAGAATCAGAATGCTTTAAATTAGACCCAGAAAGTTCAAAAGACTTCATTTTCAATGAAAATATCCAAATTCGTATATAAATTAATTGATGATTTGGTTTCACCTCTCTCTCTCTTTTTTTATTCTGTGGTAATAGCCATCAGAGGGACTAAGCACTTAAGACTTAAAGTCTACAAAAATACCAAATGCATCACTGAATTTTACTCTATTCCAAATTAGCTTATCACTTGTCATTTGGTAACTGCTCTTATTAATGAGTTGTATGGCTTTTAGCATTCAAGTCAGCCATTATCTTGAAATTCTTTCATGCACTGCTTTTGACCATCCAACTCATCTCACATATCAGAAGTTGTTTCAGCCATTTTTGACATGGAGAGCATAGAATATTCTTTTCTGCTTAGAGGGGAGATTTTTTCTATTTAAACATGAAATTCTTTCAAAGAGTTAAAAAGCATTTTTGTTTTTAAAATCATGGTGGTATTTATTCATTGCAACGTGGGGGTGAAATGTTAGCCAATTACATTTACATCCTAATGAGTAACTGGTTCACTGCCACCAAAAGGTAAACATTATGACCTTAGTAACTGTGTCTCAAATGGCAGAAAGAAAGAGAGAGGGAGAGGGAGAGGGAGAGGGAGAGGGGGAGGGGGAGAGGGAGAGAGAAGGGGAGAGACGGGGAGAGATGGGGAGAGAGAGAGAGAGAGGAAAGAAGAAAGAAGAAAGAAGAAAGAAAGAAAGAAAGAAAGAAAGAAAGAAAGAAAGAAAGAGAAAGAAAGAAAGAAAGGAAGGAAGGAATGAAGGAAGGAAGGAAGGAAGGAAGGAAGGAAGGAAGGAAGGAAAAAAGAAAGAAAGAAAGAAAGAAAGAGAAAAAAGAGAAAGAAAAGAAAGAAAGAAAAAAGAAAGAGAAAGAGAGAGGAAGGAAGGGAGGAAGGAAAGAAAGAAAAGAGAAGAAAAGAAAAGAAAGAACATCAACTCATTTTCACATTGCTCCTTATATCCAAGCTGATTGTGGACACCCATAAATGTAGGCCTAAGAAACTTTTATTACAATTATCCAGACTTATACAGTTCAAAGCTACATGCCAACTGATGAATTTATTTGTTTAAAGAAAAATGTCCAGGGCAGAGGGAAGGGTGATGTCAGTAAGATGGCAAAATAGGAACCCCCAGCTCTCATTTCTCCACAGAGCAACATCCACAGACATATATACCTTTATGGAAGCTTCAGGACCCAGGTAGGAGTTGTGACACCCCGTTGGGACCCAAGATCATGGAAATCTGCTTCTAGAAGGTATGCCTGTGCCCCAGGAACAGGCCATCTACCATAGCCTCAGCCCCAGACCCAAAACCAGCCTACATGGTCAGCTCTAGCCCTGCTGTCCACAGTATTAAAGGCAGTCTCTTTTCTCTGGGGACCCAACAGAAACTATATTCACCCACACCCATGACAACAGGACTGCCCTCCATGGACCCAACTAAAGATATGAAAGAAGTCCCATGACCAACAGCCATCCCAGCTTGACTGCAGTCCCAGAGGCAGCATATCTGTCTAGGGACCCAGTAGACCTTTTCCTGCAAAATCCAGTCTTTAAAGATCAAAAGAGGTGACCGCTCCTTCAGATACACAGACACCAATGCAAAATTACAAGGTCCATGAAGAATCAGGCAAACAATCCCATCAAGGGCAACTAATAAAGCTCCAGTAACCAACTCTAAAGAAGTGGAAATCTGTTAATTGCTTGACAAGTAATTCAAATAACTGTCTTGAAGTTCATAGAAAAGAACAGTTTTAGTACTACATGAAACCTGCAAAACAACAATGAACAAAATTATAAGTTCATTAAAAAATAGAAACATAAAAAAGAAACAAGCAGAAAATTTACAGCTGAAGAATACAATGGCTGAGCTGAGAAACTCAATAGAGATCTTCAATAGTAGGCTCAATTAGCAGAAGAAAGAATCAGTGAACTCAAGCACTGGTTATTTAAAATCATCTGGTTAGATAAACAAAAAGAAGACAAATAAAAAAGAGGGGAGAAAGACTGGGATTTATGTGACACCATCAAGTAAACCAGTGTATGTATTCTGAGAATTCCAGATGCAGAAAAGAGAGAGAAAAGGGAGAAAAACATATTTAAGAAAATCATAATTGAAAATTTCTGATATCTAGGCAGAGAGAGGGACATCGAGATTTATGAAGATCAAAAGTTCCCAATAGGTTGAATTCGAAAAGGTTTACACTGAGACACAATATAATTAAATTTTCAGTAGTCAAAGAGAGAATTTTGAAAGCAACAAGAGAAAAGCAACTTATTATATGCAAAGGAGATCCCCTTAAGACTATGAGTGAATGACCTCATAGCAGAAACTTTGGAGGCCAGGAGAGAGTAAAAATAATTAATTCAAAATACTAAAAAAAAAAAAAGAAAATCAGCCAACCAAGAATACTTTAGATAGCAAAGCTGTCCTTTGTAAATGAAGGAAGTATAAAGACTTTCCTAGACTAACCATAACTATGGGAGTTCATCTGTTCCTCACCACTAGACCTTCCCTAAAAGAAATGCTAAAAGGAATTATTCAAATTGAATTGAAAACAGACTAAAAAAAGTGAAAGTCTAAATTTCATTGCTAAAGGTTTTCCAGTCTTCTGTGTTTGATAATTGTTATAGCACCTGGACCTCCTCTCCCCTCTCCCCTCAGAGACTCTAGAGTGACCAGCCATTCTGGCTTGTCTGGGATTGAAGGGTTCCATAACTTGAGGTTTTCAGTGCTAAAACTGGAAAAGTCCCAGGAAAATAGTACTGAATTGGTTCTCCTGCCAGAGTTCTGAGTATTAACTGGGTGGCAATTCTAACACAATGGGAGCCAACCAAATCCTGACCAAACCTAACAAGAGAGGCTTCCACAAAGATTTAAGGGTTCCAATAGCTTCCTGATACCCCCTCACCAACTCCACTCCTCTCCTCACAGCACACAAAAGGCATCCCTCTGGGAGAAGGTGACAAGTGGGGCCAGTCACTGTGGGTCTCTATCCTGAGAAGTTACTGATCCTGTGTCCCCTGTGAGTTTCTTCATAATCTTCCACTCCCACCCACCCCTCCAATACAAAAGTCTGAACTTGGCACTATCCCTAGGTACCCCAGGCCCACAGTCAGCCCTTCAGTATTTACATACTTGGGAGAAGACAGGTATCTAGAAGCAAAGATTCTCCATCTTTGCCACCTGTAGCCCCATACATAGAAAACTGCAAAGGTGCATGGGGTGGAGGTGGGTTGGTTGAGGAGATTTTCTAACTTCATCAGAACACAGGAAAGTCCAGGTGGCCGTGCACCTATTCCAAGCCACCTTGAGCATGGAGAGTTTCCCCATGGGCCGTGAATGAGGATGGAGCAAATTTTGAAAGAGTTCACTCCTCTATGTTCCCTACTAGCTCTGTACAATCTTAGATCTCAATCAGATGAGTCATAACTGAGCATGATGGCCTCACCCGCCTTGACCTCTCTCTTGCCCTGAGCAGCTGTCCCAGGCCAAGCCCTTTGGACCATCAGTGCTCCCACATGACTCCATCACTTAATCTTGGAGCTTAAGCCTCTGGAAGATACTGTTGCAGAAACAAATGTTTGTCTCTGATGCAGCAGGGATGCTGTTCCTCATTCCAAAGCTTGGACAAACCATATGGGCTCCCAGGCACTTACATAGGAATAGAGTTCCAGGAAGAACAGAACTGACACCTGAAGTTTGGCTCAGACCAGATATCCAAAGTTGGGGCTGAGGGGCATCAGACTTCCTCATGGCTAAGAGGAGCAGGAGAGGGAATTTGGTGCTGGGCTCAGCCAGGGGGAGATGAGGCAGGACTCCGATGTGTGCCATCCCACAGCCTCCACCATGCCCCTAACCTTCACCTGGGCAGCTTGCCCTTCCCCAGGGGTCCAGAGTAGGCCAAGTACCACAACCACTGTTTTCATCAGAGCCTGTAGGAACTTCACAAGGCATCTTCTTTCCCAGGTAGCTTTAGATTCCACACTTGCTAAAATACAGATGCTTTCCAAAAAAAATATAATGCCAATGGAGGAAACTTGAACATGGCAGCAGACCAATGAACGCTTTTGTCAAGCTCTCCTAGTATATTTGCCCCTTTCTGGGTGAACTGTAGGCAGTGGGGTGTTGGGAAATCTTTACCAATAGGCTCTAGAAAAGGGAAAGCCTCCTTTGTAACATGATTTTCATGGTGTGAATCCTCCCCCCATGACCATTTTATACCAACAATATGACACCACTACATGTGGAGCTGGGAGAGCTGGGCAGTCACTCAGCAGTAGACAGTATTTCCAGCAGACAGACATGACATGACGTAAATATCCTCGGGCACAGATAGTAGTAAAAAGGAGTCAAATAACCATAAAGTGCTGAGTTTGGATATTTCATACTTTTGTTCTTAATATAATTTCATTTTTAATTGTGGCCATATACCATCCAGCTTGCATAATTTCTGAAAAAGCAGCATTTCACAGACACAGGTTTCCCGAGAGGACCTTCTTCCTCTAGTCAACACACACCTGGGTGGCCTCACCAAGCACTCAGGACACCAAGTGCTCCAGCCAACCCAGGCAATGCAGGGAGACTCTGAGGTCAAGGGTTTCATCCCCCACAGGAAACAACCGTGGGCTGGGCTGCCCCTGGCTCCCACACACCGGAAGCTACTCAGGTGCCAGCAAACCTGCAGAGGATAGAACCTCTGCCCAGGGCAGAACCCCTTGCTGGCCACTGCTGGGATCCAGATGCCAAGGACAGGGCTGGAGGGGACAGGATCTCAAGGGGCTGAGGGATGCCACATTTAGCCTGTGGTAGGGACCAGGCAGAAAGGGGAGCGATCCATCACTCTGTTGTCAGACAGTAGATTAGATTCTATCCCCTTAAAGTAAGGAAAAGGGGCCAGGGCAGGCTTTCACAATAGTCTTTTATTACAGCTGGAAACTGTGGAACCCCTTCCTATAATGGACAACGGACTGACACGCACAGTAAACACAGTAACAAGTCCCTCAGGAATAAAATAGCTCCAAGGTTGTTCTGCAGCGCCCTCTGGCATTGGCAGGTGGGATAACAGGAGAGTGGTGAGATGGTATGGTTGGAAGGGGCTGGAAGGCAGCCTCTGTCCCTACAAGGACACAGGAGACAGCTCAAAACAGGTGCCATGTGGCCCAGCCTTGTGTTCTCCTGGCCCCTGGTTGTCAGTCACTCTGCTGAGGGTGGAGCCCAGGGCAGGATCGCTGGGCTCTGAGCAGGTCCTGGAGGTGCAGAGAGCTTGGAGGGGCCACCACAGGTCCAGTGAGTAGTCCCATGGGGCCAGCTGGGGTATGGGTGTGTTGTAGACATCACAACCCTCTTGTAACCCCTCCTTTTGCACCTGGTATCACAATCCCACACAGAAGCTGCAGATAGGAGTGTGACTGATGCAGTTCTCTGTGCAAACTCAATGTGAGGCCAGCCCTCCTGGACTCATGGTTCCTTGGGGATGATGGAACGTAGATGCTGGAACCCAGGACCAGGAGTCAGTGACCCCAACTCAGACCCCAGCTTTGCCACTCGCTGCCTGAATCCTGTGCAGTTCTGTGCTGACTCACGTCTCTCAGCCTCAGTTTCCATCCCTGCCAGGTGAGAATGATAATACCTGGCCACACAGAGGATTAGAAGATTATGTCCAAGGTGCCCAGCTGGCAGAAGATGCTTAATCAGTGTTTCCTCTGTGGCATGTTCTTATGGATGGCAGAGACTGGGGCAAATGTGAATCAGCAGAAATGAGGCACTTCAGGTCAGTGGTACTTTGATAAGGTCTTTTGAGACTTGGAAAGTAGGTCTTTCAGGACCATTCAGAGCAAGCCTGCCAAGACCCAGGCCCCAGGGTTCCCCTCATCCTCATCACAGGGACCCATAGCCTCCACTGCTCCTTCTTATGCACAGGGCACAGCCTGGACTCTTTCAGAGGGACTTAAGGGGCCCTAAACCAGCAGCTCTCAACCTTGGAACAACCTGAGTCTGGTGGGTCACCAATCTCCAGACCTACCCCTTGGTTAGATTTTCATCTAACTGTCCCAGGTGCAGCCTGGCAGCAGTAGCTTCAAAAGCCCCTGGGCCATTCTCATGTGCAGTAGAGCTGAGAACCCTTGCCTCAACCCATAGTCTCAGTTGCTGGGAACCACAGCCACTTGGTGTCAGCCCAATCCTCCCTGAGGGTGATTTGCGTGGTGGAGGGGTCGCTTCACCCAATCAAGGCCACTCCTCTGTGTCCCCTGTGACTGGACCCTCAGTTACACTCTGAAAGCTTTACTCCAGAGCCCCTGTCACCAGTGGCCCTGTCTTCTACTCCACCTGTCACCTGGACCTCACTGCCTCTTGCTACCAAACTCATCTCTCCCTGATAGCCACACACTTGGCTGGGCCCTGCTGACAAAGGGGCTTTTACCTCCTTCCTTCAGGGGCTGCCAGGTGGCTAAGACTGTGGTGGTCATCTGTGAAGAAGCACTAAGGAGAGAGGACACTTCAGGAGGTGGAAATGCTTCCAGTAGAAATAAATTTCCCCTTTATAATGGTGGGGTCATGCATGACCCCTCTTTGTATCCACAGGTCCAAGCACAGAACCTGATTTGTGGCTGGCACCCATTGGGATGACTCAGGGCAAGCCTGCTGAGTCCCCAGCCCCAAGGTGCCCCTCATCCTCACAGCAGGACCCATAACCTCCACTGCTCCTTTTCAAGCTCAGGGTACAACCTGGACATACATGAATGAATGAATGAATGAAGGAAGGAAGGAAGGAAGGAAGTTGGGACTCCATGTTGGGTTCCCAGCCTCTGAACTTTTTGTGGATTATCAGATGTCTGACTTGTTACTTTGTTCCTCTGATAGATGTGTAACTCCAACCTGCACACCACTCCAGATTCGTGCTTCTTCTGCATCTGCTCAGATCCAGTCCTGGGCTGGTGCCTATATTCCATCACACTGACATTGCTTTTCAGGTCAGACTCATGGTTACAGGGTGACCCTCAAGGCTTTTCTTAACTGCCCCAGCCTGGGAGGTTAAGGGTAAGTGACCCTCAACCTCCCAGGCTGGGGCAGTTAGGGAAAGTGTGAGAGGTTAAAGGTAAGTGTAGGAGGTGATGGCAAGGAGAATGAAAGCCTGGAAGAGTCAGTCCCTGGGGCACCCTAGCTCCTCTGAATCCTGGTAGGGCCCAAGACTCATCCTGCATCCCATGGAGGCTCACACCTCTCACCGCAGTTGCAAGGGTGGGCAGCTCTCGGGCAGCCCTAGTCAGAGTCTACAGCTATGACCAAGTCTCTGTTGGAATTCTCTGTCTCCTTGTCCTGGGGTCTCCCCTGCAGCTGTTGCCCTGCTGGGATCTCACGCAGCTCAACTCACACATCTAGAGTTATTTTGTCTTGGCTGTCCCCACCTGGGACAGGGGTCCTAACGTTGCCTTCATGGGGCAAACATTGGTATTGCCAGGGCAGTACACAAAAGCTCCCATTCCTGCCAAGCTTGCCTAGGAGTCCTGAGCCTGGTTTCACTCTGATTTTCTAGGCAAATTCACTGCTTCCTTGGAACCCAGCTCATCCCTTTGTTTCTTCTGAACTCCTTGGGTGACCTGTCAATCCCCTTCTCTCTAGAGACTTCCTGCAAACAGGACTCCCTTCCTAAGGGATCTAAGGAGTTTGCTTCTTTCCCTGAACCACCCCAGCCCGCAGTTCTGCAGATGTCAAAAACCAAAAGAGGCAGATCCGTAGAGAAGTGGGAGCTCAGAGGCCGACCAATGGTGCTGCATGTTTTCCTTCCCAGTGTGAAGGCCGCCACAGCCAGGACCACAGCCAGGAAGACCCCAGCAGGGATGGCAGTGCTGTGATAGCTTCCCTGGGAGCTGGCCATCTCCTCCACATCAGCCACCAACAGGTCTAGGAAGGAGAGGAGATCGCAGTAATAGAGTAAGGACAAGGATGGAGGCTGGCAGAGGAGAAGAGGAAGACAAGCAAAGACCGTGGCCCCTATGCATGGTAAAGGCAGTCAGAACTGTTTGGTGGCAAGGGGTAAAAAACTTGGAAAAGGAAGTGCTAGATGGGAAACTGAGGACAGACCGCAATGGGCAGCTGAGTGTCAGACTAGAGAGATTTCACATTTGTCAGCCAAGGAGAGTCAGGGAAGGTTTTCTGAGCAGAAACTGGGAACTGGGCTTTGGGAGAACAAATCTAGCCTGAGGCTCCAGATGGATAGGAGGGGATAGAGTTGGGCATTTTAGATCAGCTGGAAAATGATCACAAGAGTTCTAGGTAAGAGGCCCCCAGGATGTGAGCTACTGCAGCGGCTGCAGGGAACAAAAGGGAGAGGAGGAAAGTTAGCCCGTGCCCGCAGGTGCCGTCGCCCTGCCCTGCTGTCCTTTGCTCCTCACTCCGGCCCTGTTGCATGTACCATGCATGAGACTTACTCTGAATTGCATCTTTTCCTATAAGACTGTAAGCCCCTCAAGGGCATGGATTTGATCTACATCTGTTTATTGATCTGCCTCTTGGCACATAACAGGCCTTTATTAAACATGCATTGAATGAATGAATAAGTGAGGAAAGAGTGCGGAATCAGCTGGACATGAAGATAGCCTGAATAGGAATCAAGATGAGAGAGAGCTGTCAAAGATGCCCGTGGGCAGCGCCCTGACCAAGGAGAGGGTATGTGACAATTACTGCTGCCCCATCCACCCCCAACGCCATGGCCACCACGTCCATTGACCTGGCCCCAGCCTGGGCCAGAAATTCTGGGCATCACTCTGCAAACATTCATTCCCTCATCTCACACCTACAACACAGCCGCAGATGCGCTCCCTGTTCTAGAGGAGAAAAGTGACATGGCTCGTGCCGAGCAGAGCCTGCCAGTGGTCAGAACAAATCCATGCTGCTGGCATCCCCACAGCCCTGTCTAGACCCTGATGTCAACACGTCGGCTGTTGTAGTTATCATCATTGTGAGGAATACTGCCATCATGTGTTGTTAACATGGGTGAAAACAACAAGAGTAACAAAAACTACCATTTACCAAGCATTCAATGACTTGCACCAGGCACAGGCTGAGGCAGTTTCTCCAAAATTCCTTTATGTAACTCTCTCAACAGTGCTAAGAAGTAACAACATTTTCATTTTGCAAATAGGAAGCATGGGTTCTGGGAGGTCAGGTTCGTGGGACATCCAGGTCAAAACTCTCTGGACCATGCCCTTCAATGGGTCCTCCAAGGACTATGAGCCTTGGGGGAGGCGGGAACCAGGTCTGATTCAACTCTGTATGGCCAGGTGTATCACAGTGGAGTGCTCAAATTTGAGTTGGAACATGAAACCACGAGAAACATCCCAAGTCCCCAAGAGTCAGGGGTGTGCGCCCCGCTGGCCAGTGGAGTCTGAGAGCGACCACCTACCGAGGCTCCTCTTCTTGGCGTGGCGGGTCTGCAGCTGGATGGGACCCAGCACGACATCCACCTTTTCCTGGTAGGAGCCCACATCCCTCTTGGACCTCACCACGCAGCCTCGGTAGCAGCGGGAAGAGTAGTCATACGCTCTGCACACCACCATTTTACACTGCAGGTACACGGAGGGGAAGCGGCTCAGGAAGTGGAAGGCACTGAACCGGAAGCGGGCAATGCCAGGAGACGGCTGTGAGTAGGGCCGGTAGCTTTCATCCTTCACGCATCTGAAAGAGAACAGCAGCCCCTTAGCTCTCACCAAGGCATGATTCCTCATGACTCAGCCATGCCAGGTGAGAAACTCCACAGCCTGTCCTCACTGCCCTGGCATCCTGCATGCCTCACCTTCCTTCTGTCAGAACATGTGGCTCAGACACTCACTGCGGGGCCTACAGACAAATCCTGGCAACTGAGGTACCTCACTGGTATCTTTAGGCAGCAAATCCTGGGGGGGCTTTCCCAACAGATAAGCAGGCCCCATACTGCATAGTGGGTTGGGGCCTAATCCCACAAAGACCACATCCTCGATGGCCCCAGGTAAGCCAGGTGAGTCTGGGAAATAGCTGGAGTTTGGAGCCTAGGAGCAGGACCCAGAGACAGGGCAGAAAAGAAAATGAACTTTCCTTCTCTCTCCTGGTGCCAGAGCCAGGCAAGGTCCCATCCGGCCGCACTCTGAGTACAGTGTCCTGGCCCTCCTTCTCCCAAGACCAATCTCTCCTGACCCTCCTCAGCCTGCTCTGAGCTCCAAGAGCTGTACTTTCCACACTGGCCTGCAAACCCTCCAGGAGCCCCTACCCCAGTATCAACTCTATCCTCTTTCCCTCAGGCATCTCCTCTCAGGTGGTGTCAGAAGGAAAATAACCTCAGGATATACTTACAGGAATTTTCCTAAGATATGGAAGAAGCAGCTCACACTACCCCAGTTATTATAAAATGGTGGGATTTTGAAGGACATAGGAAAGAGAAGAGCCAGGACAGCTGGCCCACAGGCCCAGGATGGGCATTTCTCACAGGTGGTGGGTGTAGTCTCCAGGGTAGCCTGGCTGCACCCAGGAACCTGGCCAGGACCCACTCCCCTCCTTCTGTCTTCCAGAGCCTCCTTCCTTCCTCCATGTGCAACCCAGATTCTCTTAAACACTGAGATTTTTTTTTTCACAGCAGTTCCCTTAGTGGCAAAGGAGGAAGCAAAAATAGCCAGAGGCTTGTTCAGAGGTGGGGTCCTTGGGAAAAAGGTTAGGGTCACTCAGAAGCCTCCGGGCAGTCACTGTGTTTGTCATAAAACCCTACCATTCAGGGCTCCACACAGACCAGAATGCCACAGCCAGGCACAGCCAAGGCTACACCTTGGAATCACTCAAGGAGTGCTTTCAGTGGCCCAGAATCATGCACCTGTCACATGGTAAAGCTGTCAATTCAACCTTGGTCTGCTCCAAATCAATGCTTTTCCCACTATACACAGGTCTTTTTAACCCTATGGCTGGAGTTCAGTCACCTGGAGTCTAATCCCAGTTTACAGCTAACGTACTGGGTGAACACTGCTGAGCTCTCTATCCTCCCCAGGTGTTAACTGGAGATGATACACAGTCATCCTACCTGATGAGAAATCAGGGATGTGATACAGAACACAGAGTAAAAGCACTTCAAAAGGTAAAGCTGCAGGACGCTACTACACGTAGAAAGGGATCTAGTTAAGCTTGAAGCCCTGGGAACTGCAGTTCATCAAAATTCGCATTCCTTAAGCCTTTGAGGCTACTCGTGTTTGAGTTATCAAGTAAAGGTTTAAGGCCATCGCATAAAGACACTCCTTACCCGCTCCGGATTAGATCATAAGTCAAAGACGTGAAGTCATTGTAGTATGGTGATGCCACACAGGTGTCCACAAACAAGGCCAGCGTGGCATCAGAATGGAGGATTTCAGC
This sequence comes from Cebus imitator, assembly GCF_001604975.1. Classification (NCBI taxonomy): domain Eukaryota; kingdom Metazoa; phylum Chordata; class Mammalia; order Primates; family Cebidae; genus Cebus; species Cebus imitator. Next base: position 2,559,124 of record NW_016107550.1, read on the forward strand.
CTGAAGGTACAAGTCCTGGTTCAGGTCCACGTAGTAAGGGCTGCTGGTCACAGGATACAAGAAAGAGGGGGAAGAATAAAAGGAAATGTTCACGTCGAAATTGCCATATTGCACTTCTTCGACCCGGATGGTGTCATTAGCAATGTACATGGTGTTGACCCAGGTGTTCTGAAGCATCCTGCAGCTGACGTGAATAAGGAGGTCCTTCCTCCTCTTGATGATGCCATGGGAGACAGCTGCTTTGAGGAAGTTGGAATAGTTGATGGTGTCATTGTCTACCTAGGAGGGGCAGGCAGGAGAGCAGAGTCAGGCACATGTCACCTGCTAAGGGAATCCCATGGCTGATTTGGGTGTGAATGAGACGGACAACATGACGCTACAAGACTTCCACCTCTCCCAGAACCACTCAGAGATGGCGTGTGCCTATCCTTTGGCTACGAGCAGGCAGAGGGCGCCAGAGTCCACACTCTGGGTCCAGGTCTGGGGAAGAGCCAAATGAAGGGGTTCTGCGTTCTCCACCTGCTCTTAGTGTATGTTTTCTGACTTTAAACTGTCTTTAAAAAAGGTTTTTTTGCTTTATATTCCAGTGCCAACAGTTGTCACAATAAACCGTATGACTTAACAATCAACCATATGACCCTTCTTACTCTTTCAAAGACACTCTCAAGAGCTTTCCGTTGAACTCTATATATTAACATAAATATTTGCGTGGATGTCACATTTGCATATGGCATCTATGATGGAAGTAAACTCTGAATCCACTCCAAGCAATGCACATGGAATGCAGATTTATTTCTTGGTCAGAAGAAGCAGATCTGATTTTAGATTAAAATCCATTATTAGATACTGCTCAGTTTGGAAGGAAATCAGTTTGGTATGTAATGGAAAGTCTTACAGATAAGTCAATGGGTATTTCCACAGAGACAATCCATCTCGTGGTGGGAGGGCCTCATCTAGCTCAGCCACACCAGCAAACTTTTATCACATACCTGCTAACCAGGCCAGCCTGGTGCAGCTGTAGGGAGCTCCAGCCATGGATCGCCCAGCCCTACGTCTGCGTCTAGACTCACGGGTCACGGCCATTATTGCCTTGGGCAAGTGGCTTACCTTCTGCAAGTCTTTGTTGCCTCATAATTAAGTGGGAATAAAGTTGTCCTGATAATTTTAAAAGTCAGATAGCACACTTGGTTCAGTGCCTGGAATCCATATGAGCTGTTGATAATACTATATCAACTCTTAGGCTCAGGACTGGAGTACTGGGGGTTGCAAAGATGAACAAAACATTGGCCCTGCCCCTGAAGCACTCAGTGTGATAGGCAATATGAGTATTTAAAGAAAACAGAGGAGGCCAGGTGCAGTGACTCATGCCTGTAATCCCAGCATTTAGGAGGCCAAGGCAAGAGGATCACTTGAGCTTGGGAGTTCGAGACCATCCTGGAACACATAGCAAGATCCCACCTCTACAAAGAAAAACTTTTTAAATTAGCTAGATGTGGTGGTGCATGCCCATAGTCCCAGCTACTCTAGAGGCTTAGGCTGGAAGATCACTTAAGCCCAGGAGTTCAATTCTGCTGTGAGCTATGATCTGCCCCTGCACTCCAGCCTGGGCAATAGAATGAGAACCTGTCATTAAAAAGTTAAAATAAAATAAAAATAAACAAGTGGAGGAATAAGAATGTGGCATGTGCTGTGCATGACCAGCCAAGCGGGCAGAAACGGGGCGACAGGGTTGTCTGGCTGCTCCAAATGGGTGTGAACGAGTGTGAATGGTTGTGAATGGGTGTGAACGGGTGTGAAGGGCCCTCAGCAGAACCACTGAAGTATCAGTCTCCAGGATGCATACTTGGCACAGGGGCAATGGTCACCTTCAGTGGACTGACCTCCATTGACCAAACTCACAACAAGCCAGAACCCAACACAATTAAGGCCGGCCACAGTGGCTTACACCTATAATCCCAGCACTGTGGGAGGCCAGAGCGGGTGAATCACCTGCGGTCAGGAGTTCGAGACCAGCCTGGCCAACATGGTGAAACTCTGTCTCTACTAAAAATACAAGAAAATTAGCTGGGCATGGTGGCAGGCACTTGTAATCCCAGCTACTCAGGAGCCTGAGGCAGGAGAATTGCTTGAGCCTGGGAAGCGGAGATTGCAGTGAGCCAAGATCGTGCCACTGCACTCCAGTCTGGGCAACAGAGGGAAACTCTGTCTCAAAATAAATAAATAAATAAATAAATAATCAACAAAATTAAGGTACAGGGTAAAATACAAAAGCCAGTTTGAATAGAACACATGTGTGGCATGCCCAATATACACTCATCTTTTTAAGTAAATCTACCTGGCCCATTAAAGTCCTCTCCAAAGCGGAAATGGTGTATTGGAGCCTAAGGGAGCCAGGTGACCACATGCCTGCTGCAGGCCCTTAGAACCAGCCTCCAAAGCCCAGGGGCCCAGCCAGCTGCTACATGAGAGTCCCTTTGCCCCTCAGTTTTTCTTGTGTGTCAAAGAGCGGGGTTGACTTTGCCAGGTAATGAACAGCATGACCTTGGCACCTAGCATGGTGCCTGCCACATGGCGCCTGCCACCCAGCAAACAATAGGACATTGGTGAATGAACATGATCCCGACAAGCCGAAGCCATCTGAATGTGTGTGTGCCAATGTGCATGCTCTGTGCCATTCATGCCGTGTATACTCTACACTCCCAAGCCAAATAAAAGCATTGGCAACTTTTTCTGTCTTTGCTTAAAATAATTATTTAGGTTCGAGACAAAAATTCAGAATTTAGAGTGGCTAACTTAGAATAAATTTATGCAAAGTTAAATGCCACTATGACAAATGTCCTGTTCAATGAGGCCTGATATATGATTGCTACAATAAGAGTCAGAGCAACTCCAGCCCAAGCAGCTCCTTCCTGCCCCTCTGCCATCTGCCCCCTCTGCTCTTCATCCCTACCACTTCCTGGCTGAGTAGCCTTGGTGATACCTCAACAAATGGTAGCTGCAGAGGCCAACTGACTGTGGAGCTAATGAAGCTGGAGCTTTGGGGCACCCTCTGCCCTGCCCGGTGCAATGTGCAGGCCTCCTCCAAGGCCTAGCAATGTTTTTGCACAGCCACACATTTTTACAAAGTTTATAAAAGTTCAGTCAGTTGGCCTCTGCAGCTACCATTTGTTGAGGTATCACCATCTGAGATGACTTCTGCATCCAATTCTGGGTGAAAGTGAGGCCAAAATGGTGTGTCCCTTCTCTACAGGCTTGAAGGTGGCTGCAACTATGATTATACTGAAATTTTCAACAGCTCCTACCACAGGTTTCTGTGGTTTGCCTGGGACTTTGCAGATTTTAGCATAGAAAGTCCCACGTGTTCCAGGAAACCCCTCACTCCGGGCAAACGGGGACAGGCAGTGACCCTACAGTGGCAGATGCTGTGATTCGTCCTCGTCATACTCCCCCAGTTCTCATCGAGTATTCTATCATCATCCCCACTTTATGGGGGAGGCTGAGCCAAGAGGCACCAAGGCTACTCAGCCAGGAAGTGGTGAGGCTAATGTTGGCATCTGAGAAGACAGAAAACATTATGCTGAGCAAAGAAAGCCGAAGGGAGAAGAGTGGGTGTTCTGTGATTCCATTCATATGAAACTTAGAAAGAGAAAGTAAGTGTGTAATGACTGAAAGCTGATATCTGGCTGCCAGCTGCCAAGCTGGCAGGCTGATCCCTTGTATTCTTTGGCTTAATAAGGCCCCTGCCCCTCTCAACACCCACCCCCCAAAACCCTAACTATATAAACTTCAGGCCCTGCAAAATCTGGAGCTGCCCCAGGAGCTGCTGTTGTTACTGCTGATGGGAGAGGCAGCCTGCCAGATGCCCTCTCTGCTGAACACAGCTGGAGAGGCTCTGCCTGCTAAGCTTCCTTCCTCTTATTTGGAAGTGACTGCAGCCATATCACAGCATCAAAGGTTTATCTTCCTTTATTCCGATTATGTCCTGATTATACCCAGATCATAATTTCTATATCCCCAGAATTCAAGAAGCACAGCACATACCACTATAAGAAAGCTTATGCACTGGGACATGGAGTGGAAAGTCCCAGGCTTACCTGCTTGATGGTGCCGCAGCCTGAGTAGGGAATTGTGAATATCACCTGGCTCGGTGTTATCTGAGGCCGACACTGGTAGTATCCGTTCCAGTTGGAAATGACAAGGTCACTGGCAGAAAAGCCCAGGGATTGGAGGTAGCTCCTGCTCACACTGGCTCGCATGTGATTCGGCAGACAGAGCAGGTCTAATGGACAAGGACACATAAGACACTCAGTCAGCGCCCCGGACTCCACAAGTATTATGGGGCCGGATGCTCTTTCCACTTAAAAAGTACACAGATCAGGGTGGCTGACAGGGAGAGTCAGCACTTAGGATGTGGGCATAGGCCTCATTGCAACCCCCAAGGTACCCTGGGGTCAAGCCAGCCCCATCCTTATGAAAGCCCAAGGAGAGCACGTGGAGTCAGGATTCCTCTGATGGAGAAGTGGAGGTGGGATTTTTAAATAAGTGGAATATTTGGCCAAGTTTCCATTTATCTATGAAGTAAAGTAACTGTATGGTTGAATTGTGGGGATGTCATGAAACAAGGTCTTTTAGCCACGAAGCAAGCCGATATTTAATCCTGAGTGCATAAGCCACCCTGCCTGGTCATTGGCCAATCTACACATCAGTCCATACAGCAACTCAAATCATGGCCATACAATCTCTGCTGGAAGTGGCTGAGTGACCTTATCTCAGCCACTTCCAGCCACTCAGCTCAGTTCATCTTCAGATAGAAGCCAAATGTGTTAGGTCTCAGGCCATCGTCACAGTGTCCCTCACTCTGAGAAAGTCACAGGTTTCAAGTCAACTGCTTACCTCTGCCTTTGGCACTGACTCATTACTCACTGCTAAGAGCATCATCTGAGACCTTCTACTTAGGTTATTACCCTTTGATGACCACAGTAAGGCCAATCATCATCCGTCAGCCAGTTCTAGCCCTGACTTCATTTCTGGGCAGCCAGAGTCCCAAGGCCCACTGCTCCTAGCCCCTTTCAGCAGGAAATCAAGCCCCGGTGACCTGAAAGGGTTCCTTCATTTCTTATTTCACAACCACGGGACAGTTGAGCCACAGAAGCTCTCAGGATGTCCCCAGTACCCCCAGAGCATTCCCACAGGGGGACTTACTGGTGCTGTCATTGGAAGGACTGGAGTAGTACTCAGCCCGGAACCCTCTCTTCGCGATGCTGTGGTCGCTGATGAAGCGAATGGACATGAAGTTGGAGGAGGAAGTGAAGGAGCCACTGGCCCCATCACAAACTCGAGTGATGAGAGGGGAACTGTGGTAAGGGCCGTCGAAAACTTCAATATAATCATAGTTGCAGCCGCCTTCGAGCCTGCAGAGAGAGGACACACAGTTTTGGCTTCATTTCCTCCCAGAATTTGATGCAGGGAGTGAGATCTCAGGGTGGGGTCACACCTCTGTGCCAGAAACTCTGACAAAGTTCATCATTGAAAGTCATAGTTCTCCTTGGCTGGGCACAGTGGCTCACATCTATAATCCCAGCACTTTGGGAGGCTGAGGTGGGTGGATCACCTGAGGTTAGAAGTTCAAGACCAGCCTGACCAACATGGTGAAACTCTGTCTCTAA
>NW_016107550.1:2564819-2571529 GCF_001604975.1 Cebus imitator
CAGGAGAATCGCTGGAACCTGGGAGGCGGAGGTTGCAGTGTGCCAAGATCATGCCACTGCACTCCAGTTTGGGCAACAGAGTGAGATCCTGTCTCAAAAAAATAAAAAAATAATAAAAAAAAGAAAGTCATAGGTCTCCTAAAATCAAGGGAGTCTCATCTTCCTCAGCCTCCATGCCTGGGTTTTAGTCCTGCCCTTTGCAGTCACACATATGAAATCTACAGCCCCTCGCCTGTCAGCCCTTTACATCAAGAAAGGAAGGGCTCATATCCTAATTTAAACCATTTTTCTTCCATCGAAAAGTCCCTAGTGCCCCCACAGAATAAAATTAATATCCATGAGTTCATAGTGAGAGAAATAAATAATTGAATAAATAAATATTGAGCAAGTCAAATGATCTCTCTGAAGCTTTTCCTACTTACAAAGGCAAAATTCTGATCCATGCACCCTGAAGAGGGCTGTGGTGAAGCTCAAATAAAACATACAGCAAACGGCTTTGTAAAATGTCACAAATGGTGATGGTCATTTCTATCAAGATGCTGGTTAAGGAACTGGACATGGTTAACCTTCTCCCATAGGACTGCACAAGCTTTACGTGCAATCTTTATATTGTAATGAAAAAAAGAATAAAATGATGGATCTTTTGCAAAATCCCAAATGAATTACTAAGGCAGAGACTCTAAAGCCCACTGCAAACAGAAATCAACAGAAAACAATTTTGTTCAACAGTGGCCGTTAGAGAGGAAATTAGTGTAACCCTTTGTTTGGGACACTAGAAAATACTGGTGCCTCTTCACGGTCATCTGGGCCACCCACCTCCTTGGATAAATCATATATTAATGTGCTTTGGCTGTCAGGCGTGGTGGCTTACACCTGTAATCCCAGCACTTTGGGAGGTTGAGGCGGGAGGATCACCAGAGGTCAGGAATTCTAGACCAGCCTGGCCAACATGGTGAAAGCCTATCTCTAATAAAAATACAAAAATTAGCCAGGCGTGGTGGTGTGTGCCTATAATCCCAGCTATTTGAGAGGCTGAGGCAGGAGAATCGCTTGCACCTGGGAGGCAGAGTTTGCAGTGAGCCGAGATTGTGCCACTGCACTCCAGCCTGGGTGACAGAGCAAGACTCCATCTCAAAAACAAACAAACAAAAAACATGCTTTTGGTAATGTCCCCTCTGCCTAAAACAATGACTTCTACTTGTGATTGGATGAAGAGCAGATACCCTATCCTCGGCAGCAGCAATTCCTCCACCTCTGCCTGATCCCTGGGGAACTCACATGAAGGAAGGAGGGAGTGGAGAAAAAGGGTTCCACAAAGCAGATAACGATTGTTTTCATTTTGTTTTCCTGAGACAGGGTCTTACTTTGTGGCATGGAGCTGGAGTGCACTGGCGCTATCAGAGCTCACTACAGCCTTGAACTCCTGGGCTCTAGCGATCCTCCCACCTCAGCCTCCTGAGTAGCTGGGACTACAGGTGCAGGCCACCATGCCCAGCTAATTTTTGTATTTTTTGTAGATATGGGGGTCTCCCTATGTTGCCAAAACTGGTCTTGAACTCCTAGGCTCAAGTGATCCTCCTGCCTTGGCCTCCCAAAGTGTTGGAATTAACAAGCCTGAGGCACCATACCTGGCCAGTGTGGTGGTTAATAGGATTATTTGTGTTATTATTGCCCCTAAGACTGTCATGACTCCTAGCAACCATCTTTTTCCATTGGATAACATTTTGTAAATATTTTCACATCTCTCTCTCTCTCTTCTCTTTCTCGTGACCTTCCCGTAACGAGCGAAGAGAGGAAAGCAGGTATTTTATTCCCCTGTTTTGACTGAGGCTCAGGAAAGTTGAGTGACTTCCTGTGGTCACATAGCAAATTTGTGGCAGACCTAGGACTTGAAACCAGAGCTTCTGTCCACTCCAAGGCTCTGTGCTCCTACTCTCCACAGGAGGCCTCTGGGCTAGGTCAAAAACTTCTCCTGGACAAACATCTCTCCTGATGCTCTAAGTACCATTTATTCCCTCTTGAAAGGTCTGTGGGGCTCCCAGGCATTCTTCATGGTACACACTTACTGGACATCTCTGAAGATCACAGTCACACGGTAGTTGCTTTGAACCTCAATGTCCCACACACAGTTGGCATTGTTCGGATAGTTCCCAGGATAGAACGGGCTGGAGAAGTGTCCTGATGGTTGGTTTAGGAAGCCTCCGCAGGAATAATTTGCTGTCAGGACAAAACAGGCATCCTGGTGGCCCCAGAGCACACTGCACTGTCACCTGGGGACTATCTTAAATTTAAATTACTTTAACAGTTTTAAAAATAATTCCCAAGACAGAAATCAAAGAAGAGCAAGAGGTGGCCTCAACTGAGACTGTCCACTGAGGGCTGGCGGGCAGTCTTGCAGGGAGACCACGTTTGGGGAAGCCATCTCCTCCCCAGCTCCATTGCCACTGAGGGAACGGGAAGAGGGATTTCCAGGCCCCTCTGCCACAGACTCTTCATGGAGCTCAGAACTTACTGTTTGGATGACTGATGGTGGGAAAAGGAGCTGTTAACAGAAAGAAAAGATCAGGATCAGTTTTCTGGCATCCCTGGCCCAGCTGCCGCAGGGAGGATCTGGATATAGGCCTTGCCACTGGGTAGCTCACTCACCCTTGGGGAGGTCTGGAGGAGAGCGAATCCCAGCAGAGTGCGAAGAGGCTGAGATTGAGCAAAGCCTAGGGAAGGAGAGGTGCTCAGAGGTCTAACCCCACCCCAGATCAAGTAGGGAAAAGAGGGCAGCAATTACAGGGCAGGCAAAGAGGTAGAAACAGGGTGTCCCAGGCAGAGAAACACTGGTGGAAGAGATTTGGGAACCTCCGTGTGAATGGAGAGGCAGAGGAGGGGAAGAGGGCACCAAACAGAGAGTGGATCATGAGGAGCCCTGGTGGTCATGCTGTGCTGAGGAGGGGGTTCACCACCAGAAGCCCCTGAGAAATCACTTGAAAGCAGATGCACAGGGGAGAATGGATGGGAGAGGACAGGCCTGAAGCTGCTGCTGTGGGGGGCCAGGAAGACGATGACAAGGTGAGGGGGGAATGGAAGGCAAAGACCTGAGATGCCAGGGCCATGCTGGGAACACTCAGAGCAGCTCAGGGGCAGGCAGACAGGAGCTCAGCGTGCAGTGGGCCCTATTCGGCCAACACTGGCCAGGGTCTGGTGTCTGGGAGGACAGGCAGGCCTGACAGGTAGCAGGCCTTGCCTTGGGACTGACTGGAGATCTGAATCTTACGTGGACCAGGCCATATTGTCCTGGTGGCCAGCAGGGAAGGGGACAGGAGCTGTAGGGGATGGCACCACAGATGAACTCATTGGAGAGTGAGCAACTCGCCCTGCACAGTCTAGGCAGCAGCAAGAAAGAGACCCAGACACCAGGGAAGTGGGATGGAAATTGGGAGGACTTACCAGGTGTTGATAGCTGGTATCCTGAAAAGGAAGAGAAGAAAAGCATAGGTTACAGATGTATGGCTTGGAGGAGGGACCAGAATGAGGCAGAGATATACCTACATGGCTCAAAACCTGTCCCCTCCTTGCTGAGGGTCCACCAGGTCCACCAAGTGATTGCTGTTGAGAAGCCTACACAGCTTCCCCAAATGCTCCCTAAGTCCCATCGTATTTGGGGTCATCAGGATTACAGCTGAGGTTATAACCCCCATCACGCTCTACTTGATCACGATTGTTCTAAAATTATCCCAATGGTTGTCTGTAGCAAGTACTATCATAGCCACCCCGACTCGACAATCAAGTAAACTGAAGCATAAAGAAGTTAAATCATTATTGCTGGAGGTCCTTAGTCAGATGAGTGCTCAGCATAATAGCCCTGGGTCCAGAAACTGGCCAAAGATAAAGCAGCCCCCTGCATGCTCTTCTGAAGTGCACAGGCCACAGGGACACATTGACCAGCTCCTGCCTGGGCCACAGACACCATCGGCCACTGGCCTTAAGCTCTCCCTTTATAGCAGGTTACAGGTGAAACAGGCCTTCCATGGCATTGGGCCATACCTGAGCAGATGACACCAGCATCTTCATGGTGACGACAGTTGTGGGAGAACCAGCCTCGGTTCCGGCACTGCCAGAGAGTGGATTCTGTCCCCAAGCATTCTACGTCATCCAGGGTGATGGGGCCAGAGCCAGAGCCAAAATAGGCATTTCCAAGGGCTGAGAGTGCATGTCCACACCCTAGCTGTCTGCAGACTACCTCAGCTTCATGAATGGTCCAGGAGTCATCACAAACTGTCCCCCATGTGCCACGATGGTAAACTTCTACACGCCCGGCACATAGACCATAAGATGAGTTTAAACTGACCAACCTCAAGCTGGCATCTGAAAGACACATTAACTGAGAGATCATGACCATGTCCCACAACAAATATCCCACCACAAGCCTCAAAGACCAAGCACCCCACAGGCCATTCCCCACCCCCAAAGTCACCAAATGGAAATGTGGAAAAGTTGGGGTGGAGGCACTGGACTGCTCCATGTAGAGTTGAAAGGGGCTCCAGACATCGCCAAGTTCAGATCCCCTCACCTCCAGATGGAGAGGGGTGGCTCTGCAAGGAGAGTCACCAGGCCTGGAGAGTTGGTGGCAGATCCGAGGCCAGGTGTGACCCCCTAGTCTGCACCCTTTGCTGCCTTGCCAAGGGCCTGCCTCTCCTTGAGGCTCACACAGTCAGTGCCGAGAGAAGGAGAATGGGTAATGCATCACTGAGACCCTTCTTTGATTTCCTTGGGGAACCACGACGCCCCCAAAGAGGCAGCTGGGTAAATCCATTAAGCCTCATAGGCATGGTCTAGTGTGCACTTACCGCTTGGGAAGGAGTTATACCAAGCCAAAAAGCCGATGTTTTGGAAACTGATGTCACTTTGAAAGTGAATGGTCATTCGGTTGTAAGAAGATGTGAATATCTGCTTGGTATCATTACAGATTTTCCCCAGCAGGTGACTGCTATTCAGTGATCCATCAAAGATTTCAACATAATCAAAACTGCAGCTATTGTGCCCCTCCAACCTGTATGGACAAAATGTATTCAAGTCAACACTGAAATTCCTATTGCCCCTCCATTTTATAAATAGTTTGGACTTTACAAGTGATGTCATTGAATATAGGTTTTTCTTCTAGCTTTCCCTCAATTAAGTCAAAAGACTTCCCAGTATTGCCTGATGCTTTACAGTAGGGATCAAAGCCACCAAAAGCTTGTCCATGGTACACGAGAATGAAAAGCATCGCAGCCCAGGACATAGTCTAAACCACTGGGTGTGCTGCAGAGGGACTCACCCCTCACCAGATGTCCAGGCATTACTTACTGCAGATTACTGAAGCCCAGGTTTATGCAGTAACCGTAATTCACTTCTATTTCCCAAACACACTTAGCATTGTTGGGATAGTATCCAGGGTAGGATGGGCTGGAGAAGGTCCCACTGGCATTGAATAAGAAGCCACCACAATTTGAAGAGGGTCCTAGAGAGGAGAGAGGGGACATCTCCATTGCACCAGGTCTTCAGGTATTTTGTGACAAGCAGTCATCTTCTGTGTAAGTATCATCAGGTTTCATCCTCTGGAATTTATAACATGACTTAACTGTCCCTGTAAACAAGTCCCCTCTCTTGGGCCTGGTTCTAGGTGACCCAACATTAGGAGCTTTGATTCCAGTCTCTGCTTTCCCTGTTGGTCCTGGACAGCAATTCTCTGAGAGGAAGAGACCTTAGCTTCAGAGGGAGCATATGTCACCTCGAAGTAAAAATGCCAAGAAACTAACAAAGTGACTGCTATTGTTGTTCACTCAGCTACAGACAGGGACGTGGGATAACACTGGCTGAGCATAGCACTGACCATGGAGAGCAGTTCATAACACAGTGTATTCCCTAGCATCTTCCATGAGCACAGGACTCTACCATTTCACAAGTAGTGCAACGTGGGGTCAGGAGCAGGGTTTCTGCAACAGGTAACCTGGGTTTGCATCTTGGCTCTGCCTCTATCAGCTCTATGATCTGGACCCGGTTACTTAAACTTTCTGCCTCAGTTTTCTCATCCGAAAAAATGAGAGTGGTAAAGGCATCTGCCTCATCAGACTTTTACAGATATTAAATAAGATACATATATACAAACATTTATACATACATGAGATATGTTTATATGTCTATATAAACTTGTAGTACCAGATACATGAGCACCCAACAATATTAGCTATTGTTATTCATCAGAAAGGGATAAATACTAAATGGTCAAACATTTTGTTGGTTGGCTTATTGTAATAAAAACTTTTGAAAAACGTGCACACTCGGTGATATAAATTAAAATGTTTTCTTTTTTTCTTTTTCATAACTCTTCTTGTTTACTTTTTCTAAGGGAGACAAGTCCATGGTTTTTAGCATACTCAGAGCTCTGAAACCACCACAGTCAATTTTAGATTATTTCATCACACCAAAAAAGAAACCTTGTACTCACTAGCAATCACTCCCCATTTCTCCACACCCTCCATTCCTGGCAACCACGGATTTCTCAGCATGTTTCATCACATTGTAGCATAAATCAGTATTATTATTATTTTTTTGAAACAGAGTTTTTGCCCTTGTCACCGCCCAGGTTGGAGTGCAGTGGCACCATATCAGTTCTCTGTAACCTCTATCTCCTGGGTTCAAGCAATTCTGCCTCAGCCTCCGTAATAGCTGGGATTACA
>NW_016107550.1:2571584-2588666 GCF_001604975.1 Cebus imitator
GGATTTTACCATATTGGCCAGGCTGGTCTCGAACTCCTGACCTCAGGCGATCTGCCTGTCTTGGCCTCCCAAAGTGCTGGGATTACAGGTGTGAGCTACCATGCCCAGCCACAATTAAATTCATTTTTATTGCTAAATAATACTTCATTGCATGGATGTACCATATTTGTTTCTCGATTCACCATGATGGACATTTGCATTGTGTTCACAATTGGCTACTATGAATAAAGTTGTTCTGAACATTCACATACAAGTTTCTGTGTGGACATATGTTTTCATTTCTCCTGGGTATATGCCTAGGAGTACAAGTGGTGGGTCATATGGTAACTCCAGGTCTAACCTTTTGGGGAGCCACCAAACTGCTTCTCAAAGTGTCTGTACCATTTTACATTCCCGGCAGCCATGCATGAGGGTTCCAATTTCTCCACATCCTCACCAACACTTGTTATCATCAGGCTTTTTGACTATAGCCCACCTACCGGGTGTGATGGGCATCTCTCTTTGGTTTTCATTTGCATGTCCCTGATGGCTAATAACATTGAGCATCTTTCCAATGCCTTCTCTCCCATTTGTGTATCTTCTACAGAGAAATATCTTTCCAGTCTTTTGATCATTGTTCAGTTGGGCTATTTGACTTTTTATCACTGACTATAAGAGTTACTTATATATTCCAGGTGCAAGTCCCTTATCAGATATATGCTTAGAAATATGTTCTCCCATTTGGTGGGAAGAAAGTGCTTCTTGAAGGTCCTCCAGCCTGCCCACCAGCTCTATTTCTACACTGGGAAATGGTTAAGGGTACAGTCAAACTTTCAGAGACAAGGATATAAATTACATATTCCTAAAAATTAAATAGAAATAGTTATAAAATATGCTATTGTATATAGTCACTTAACATTATAAATTATAATTGAAAACAATGTTTTTGCCTCACAATAAGTAGCCGATTAACTAAATTATGGATCTCTATACAATGGAAAATGGTGTAGTCATTAAACCTTCTATACAAATAATTTCAATGCTATAAAAATGCTAATTTTAAGGCCATGAAAAAGTGTTTTATACACTTAAATTAAAATGATGGATTATATAATGGGATATAAAGCATGTCATACTCTGTGTGTGTGAGTGTGTGTACAGTGTATGGAATATATGCCAAAATGCCAACAGCAATTATGTATTTTTTCATTAATTTATCCATTCAGTCATTTGTTCTTTCAATAAACATTTCTCGAAAGGCAAACACAATGGTAGCAATAAGGATACAATATGAAAAAGGCAGACATGGCCCCTGCCTTCAGGAAATGCACAGTTTGGCAGAGAAGATAAACGTGATCTTTTGCAAATATATTTCCAGGTAGCTAACTCTTAAGCTTAAAACCCTTCCACAGCCTCTCTACCCTTAGGATAAAGATGGGAGTCTTAATCTACCCACAAGGCCCTGACTGATCTGGCTTCACCCAACAGATCTCCTGCAGTCCCTCCTTGTCCCCACCCCACCCTCCTTCAAAGAGCCAAGCTCCTTCCCACCCTGGAAGACACTTTGGCAAATGAACCTACTCCTCTATTAACTCCCAGCTTAAATGTCACTTCCATAAGGAACTTCCCCTAACTCCCCAATTGAGGAAGATCTCTACTAATACTTCCTCTTTGCACACTGAACTTTTCCTTGGAAACACTTGTCACAACTGTAATTTTCTAGTTGGTTGAGTATTAAATAATATTGTGAGCTCTGAGGAAAAAGATCAGTTTGTCTCTTATGTCATTCCATAATTTTACAACCATTCTTGGTGGCAGTTTGACCATACATACAGCAAGATCTTATAATGCCTAACACAGTAAAAGTTAATATGTAGGAAGTACATTCTATGTACCAGGCATTATGTTGACATTGACTTTATTCCACTAAACCTATTTATATCCTAAAGAAAAAATTAGTGAGGTATGCAAAAAAGTGTCTACAAAAACATTCTTCATCACAGAATCATTTACAGTAATGAAGAAATACAAACAAATATCTAGCATCTGAGGATTTGTTAAATAATTCACAGCATAGCTGTATAATAGAATACAATACAGGCACTTAAAATGATGGTAAGAAAAGATTTCATAACACAGAAAAGTAGCCCTATCATTTTTTAAAAGCAATGAAAATCTATTGAAACATATCCATATAGATATGTTTTTTAAATATATAATCATTTTTTAAAAGAAATAAAAATGACATGGGAAAGCATAATTTGTAGTAAAATTATCCATGTACTATTTGTCTTCCTTCTTCTTCCCAAAGCTTTGGAGATGCCCCCCAAAATAAAAGCTTTTAAGTCTATTATTTTAAGAATACTTATTTCATTGATTCAAATGAAGAGAATATATTGTAGAATGACTTAGTTAGAACAAAAGTCATATTCCCAGCAGGGGAGATGTGAAGGGGGTGTGTGACTGCCGGATGAAGGGTGTAGTGAGCCAAGCCAGGGTTATGTGCAGATTGAGGAAGGCTGGGGGTGGGGGCAGAGCGTTCACTCATAAATAGCCACGCTTGGGGATAGGAAATGTATGACCTCTGGTTCAGGTAGAAAATGTGATACTTACTTGCAGTGGCTGTAGTTATTGGATGCCACCAATCTAGAAAAAAAAAATGAAGCTGTTTAGGATTTTACTAGATAATTTTTCCATTCCACAGTCATTTGCTTGATTGACACAGTTAAATCCTTTTCCTTAGTACAGGACTTCTCAGAGCCTTGACCGTTCCAGTTTACGCTGTTCATGGCCAGTAAGGTCTAGAGTAGGTAGCATCTCCCAATGTAATTGGCCCAGGATATTTTCAATGTGGCACAAAGAACACTTTGGGGATGGCTCCCTCAAAGTGAAGGAATTCTTTATTTGACAAATGTGTGCAGAAATATTACATGGCCCTATTTCTAAAATGAAGGTCCCAATTTTCCATGGGTTAATTTAGACAGTTATTTTTATCTGACATGATGGGAGGCCCAAAGCCTCCTTCCATAGCAGCATCTCTGCCAGCACTTAGCACCCTAAGCAGGTGATAGCAGGAAGCCACAGGGGCCCTCCGCGGTGAGCCAGACATGAGAATGACGGCAGTGGGAACTCAGCTCGTCACCCTCACCAAGCTCAGAGTCCTCAGAGAAAAATCACCCCTCAGGAGGAGCCGGCCCTACTCCTCCTACTTCTGGAAACAAGAGAAGGTGGAATTCCCAAGAGGAATATTGCTGGGCTGGGGTGGAGCAGACTCACCTGTCGTAGTAGAATTTATCTGGGAGGCTGCAAGGAAAAGAAGAAAACATGAGTCAGTCTCAGAGCCCAGGAGGATGAGAGAGAGAAATGCTGAGTGCCTGTCCCCACATGGTCACTTAGAAATACTCCCCAGGAGCCACTCAGGAAAATGGAATCATAGATATAAACCTTAAGGGTTTGTCTCAAAAGAACGTGTTGGAAGAATTGATTCCTACAGCCTAAAAGTAGATTGAACCCTTGTTTGCCGTAGGAACCTATGTAAGGAAAAAGCTAGCGCCTATCCATAAAATTCAGACACCAACAACATTTGCTCATGTTATTGCCCTGTTGAGGTATCAGAGAAACTGCCCATCTTGAAGAGGAGTTCAGGTTGAGGGGAAGCCAATGCCAAGAGAAGCCGTGTCTTGGAGAAAATCATTCACTAAAATAGAGGCCCAAGGTCTTGGAGGCCCACCTGAGCAGATGACCCCAGCGTCTCCACTGTGCTGACAGTTATGGGAGAGCCAGCCACTGTGGGGACAGCTCCACAGGTAGGACTCATTCCCTGAGCAGGGCACATCATCCAGGACAATGGGTTCTGAGCCCTGACCAAACCTGGCATTTTCTGGGGCTGCCATGGCCCAGCCACAACCCAGCTGCCTGCAGACCACATTGGCATCATTGGTCTCCCAGCTATCATCATACACAGTGCCCCAGAAGACTTGGTATAGGACCACCACCTGGCCCTGACACCAGTCACCTCCATTCACCAGCCTCAGGACCAAACCAGAATTGGATTCTAGAAAAGACAGGAAAATTCACTCTCTCCTATATCTCCTAAAGGAAGAGGGTCTGAGGTCAGAATGATGTTCAGAATTCTTTTAGAAGGCCAAGGTTTCTGGGTCTCCAGTTAATGTTCTCCAGCAGCATAGACATTGGCCGAAGGCTGTTCTTCATCATGTTATCCTTATGGGTTGTTTTCTAGAACCCTTGGGTGTGGACTGAGCTGTGCATGTTCTCCAGTGCAGTTACTCCAGTGCCCAGCAATTCAAGGGCTGAGCCTGGCCTTCAGATTCAAAGGTTAAAGTGCAGGAGCTGTCAGCCTGGATCTGCAGGGACCACTGGGCTCAAGCGCCCCTGCAGCAGGATGCTACCAAGATAGGCTCCCAGCCACCTGACAAGATGCAGCCTTAGAACCCGGTTCTTGGGAGATTCCACCTCCCCACCTCTGGCTGACTCACTCTGCTCACAGGGACCACTCCATTAGGCCTAAGACTTGTTCTTTCAAACCCAAAGCTTGTCCTCAATATGCAACAAAACCTGGACCCACTGAATACCATGAGCTACAGGGACAGTGGGCAGAAGTGACTATGATGACACCTAGTTGTGCATACCTAGTTGTGCCTATGCCTGAGAGTGGAGGGAAAATGGCAGAGTTAGGCCTCCATGCAGGAAAGTCACATTCTAGACACAACACTGGGCCAGGCATCCTGATCCCTCTGTGTACCTGAACTCTGTCCTGTGAGCCTGGGAGCTGGGCTAAGATACTGACATTAGTTTAGGTCCTCTGGTCTTCAGTTTAGCATCTATAAAATGAAGCCCCTGTTCTCCCAAGAATATGTACAAAAGGCTCACCAACACATGAAAAGATGCTCAACATCAGTGGTCACCTGGAAAATGCAAATCAAAACACCATGAGATACCACCTTACACCCACTAGGATGGCCATGATGAAAAAGACATCATAACAAGCGCTGGTGGGGATATGGAGGAATCAGAATTCTCAGGCATTGCTAGGAGGAATGCAAATTTGTGCAGCAGCTGTGGCAACTGTTTGGTGTTTCCACAATAAATTAAACAGAATTACCCTATTACCCAGCAATCCTACTCCTAGGTATATATCCCCCAAAATTGGAAACAAGTGCAAAAAAATTGTATACTAATGCTCACAGCAGTGTTATTCATAACAGCCAAAAGATGAAAGCAACCCAAATGTCCATAAGCTGTTAAATGGATAGACAAAAGGTGGAGTAGCCATACAATGGAATATTAGTTGGCAATTAAAAGTAATGGAGACCTGATACATGCTAAAACATGAATGAACCTTGAAAACATATGTTAACTGAATGAAGCCAGACAGAAAAGGATATGATTCCATTCACGGAAATGATCAGAGTTCTTTAGCAAAATCTGCAGAGATAGAAAGCAGATTAGTGGTTGCCAAGGGCTGAGGGAAAGAGGAATGGGTTATGAATGGCTAAGGGGTAAGAGCTTTCACGTGGGGATAATGGAAAAAGTCCTAAAACTAGATAGAGGTGATGGTAATGAACATGGCCAACAGCCAGGGAGAGGGAAGGTTCCATCTTGGGATAGAGGGGTAACATCAGCCAGCAAAGAGCAGAGAGTATCAAAGGAAAAGAAGGGTCCAACTGAGGGGCTGCTACCTCTGTCCTAAACATCCTGCCTGTTTTTTATTCTAACAGAAACAGTCATTCCTATTTTTCTAAAAAAAAAGTAGCATCTCACAAGGTTTCTGGTAGAACCTAGTGCCACATCCTTCCCATCGCCCCTAGGGAACACGAAGATGGGTATAGAACTCTGATGGAGCCATCAGAGCTAATCGAGATGGTTTGGAAGAAAGCACCTGGGGACAAGCAGGTCAATCAGAGTCCTCCCAGGCCTTGTCAGAGAGAGGTACTGGGATAGATTGACTCATTCTCCTGGTGGGATATAGACTTGGGGCTGCCCACTGCTGTCTTCCAGCCATGTGAAAAAAGCAACTTGACAGTGAAGCCCACACAGATAAAAGAGAAGATGTAAGCAAAGCTTAGGAAAAGAAGACTTGGAACTTCTGGAAACAACTGTACCTGAACCTCCAGATCTACCACTAAACATTCTGGATACCCGAGCCAATGAATTCCTTTTTAGCTTAAGACAGTTTGAGTTGAGTTCCTGCCATGTGCACACAAAAGCATCCCTAATACTAGATCCTCTTTAAAAATCAATTGACAACTGGTAGATAAGGGAACCTTCCACATTGGATGAGGTAGGGAGTGGCTGGAGGCTTCAAACAAGGCCCAGGAGTTTCACCCAGATCTGCTGAATGCCCATGCTTTGGCTGGACTCAAAGGTCCTTCTTATAAGGGGTCCAAGCAGATTCTATCTACCATTTCCAGCTCGAAGGAGATTAACTCTGTGTCTGGATGTGATGACCAAGGTGAATGAAAACCAACCCTTTCCCTCACAGGATTAGCAATTCACAAAGTCAGTAAGTCTCAGGATACCACTCCAGCAAAAATCCTATGTGTAATCTTCTAGCACAACAGATAGGCAATAACCAAGGCTTTGCCTGGAAGATCTCATGGGGCCTGCCCTCCCGACAACAGACTTGGTAGATAGTCAATGCACTGCAGTTCTTTGGAAGGAGCCAAAACTGACCAAGATCCACGTCACACATGCACAGATACCATTGTACTCCTAGCCCATGTGCCCCCAATCCAAATGCTCCTTACAGGAGGCTCAAGTGAGAATTCCCTACCCAAAATATGTCCTCTCCTTTCCATGAGCCTCCTACCAATGAGAGGATCTCTCCCTGGCCCTGCTGTCTGTGCTGCATCCACAATACCCTCACCGAGTGCTACTCAGCAGGGGAGAAATGGAGCTCTGGGGAGTCAGCACTTTTCTCTTCTGCCTCTTCCTTGCACTGCCTCAGGGTGGGGATAAAGTCTGGGTTGTGGTTTGAGTTTGATCGCCTGTCCTAAGTGACCACAGGGACGCTAGGCAGTGAATTCATATGGATTCTGAGCAGAGAGCTAACAAGACTTCAGAAACATGGGAAACACAGAACAAATTTTAAGTGAGGAGATCAGAATGTAATTGGGGCTTTCTTCCTGAGCAAACTTCCTGCCAGGAGAGGAATCCCAAGATCTTAAAGACCCACCTGAGCAGATGACACCAGCATCTTCACTATGGTGACAGTTGTGGGAGAGCCAGCCATTGTGGGGGCAGTTCCACAGGTAGGATTCGTACCCCGAGCAGCGCACATCATCCAGGACAATGGGTCCATAGCCCTGACCAAACCGGGCATTTCCTGGAGCTGACAGGGCCCAGCCACAGCCCAGCTGCCTGCACACCACATTGGCGTCATTGGTGTCCCAGTAGTCATCACACACGGTGCCCCAGGAGCCTTGATATAAGACCTCTACTCGGCCGTGACACCTGTCACTTCCATTCACCAGCCTCAGGGCCAAACTGGATTCAGATCCTACAGAAGAACACAAAAACTCTTTCATCCATGTGGATCATGAGATCAAGGATCTAAGGAATGTTCCACACTCAGGGCGCTTCCTGATGGTCAAAGTCTCTTGGGCAAGTAATCACCTTTGAATACTTTCTGAAAAGAAGTTCAGTCGCATCCCAGTGGAAGAAGTAGTGATGTCCTACTCTGCCCAGATCTATGGAAGCTCAAGTACTGGGGAAGAACCTGAAACCCCTCTAGAAGTGACAGGAATGGAAGCCTCACTCCCCATTCTGAGCTCCATTCTCACACAGGATGAAGCTGCACAGCTCCGGATAGGAGGCCGAGACCTGCCCCGTGGTCGGGAGTTTGGTGGCACCCATATGGTCCTCTCAGGCTTCTGGCAAAGGGCCAGCAATAACAGGACATTGCCAGACAGCTGTGGGGATAGGTGCTGTCCCCTACTCAGCTCAATTCTGTACCCGTTGGCTGAGGGCCAGGAACAAGAACCCAGGAGGATTAGGGAGCTGTCTTGAGCACCTGGATGAGGATCTTCCCTGAACACATAACACAGTTTCCCAGGGGAGACTGGTCAACCGCAACTCCACCCTCCATCATCAGACCCAGGACCAGGTTCCCAGGGTGGCCACATTCCTCCCCAGGCAACCTGCAGGGACATGAATAACGAAGGCGCCCACCTTCAGCCTCATTCCATCACTTTCTAAAGAAACGTTTCAAAGAGGTAGGCAGTGAGCCCTAGGGAGCGGTGAGAGGATGATTTACCTGTTGTCCATGCAGGTAAGTCAGTGGCTGGCCAAGCATCTGTAAATTGCAACAAAGAGAAAGGACAGAATTAGACTTGATGGTGAAAAGCTCAACAAGGAAAGGTCTCTGGACCACGCAAGCATCATGAAAACTATTCAGTTTCTGGTTCCTGCCACTTGCTCCAAGTGTCTGTTCAAGTTTTCAGCTCAGTAAACTCGGCCAGGAACAAAGGCCTCACTGGAGACCAGTCCTATCCCTCCTAGAAGTCCTCTTCTGAGCCACAAAAGTTAGCCTGCCCCGTCCACTGACACATGGACTGATGGGCACATCTGACACGATTGCTGAGATTCTGGCAATTCCACCTGTTAAGGGAACCAAGGAGGCGCCCATTGGGCTATCAAGTTTCCTGGTAAATGGAGGCACAAGAAATAGTATCCCTCTCCCTGCGGAGCACGACGTCTGCCTTCTCTGCATGCAGATTTGGCGCTGCAAAACCTGGGGTGTTGGCAGGAGTGAGGGATGGAGGTATCAGCCTCCACCGACGTTGCTTGCCCATGGACAAAGGCATATTTAAGGCTTCCGCGGACATTGCCTTCCCAGATGACGTTATCAACCACTCCCAATTCTCAGAAAGGAGAGATCAGATCTGAATATAAAGCAGCCAAAGCTCATTAAACATAAGGCCACTTCCTGAACCTGTAAGGGTTACCCACAGTACAGTATGAAACTGCTTCATGAAAGCTGAGATAAATGGAACAGAAGTCAGAAGCCTCCTCCATCCTCTATGTCTGTTGAACTGCTGTGCTGGGTCTCAGTTACAGAGTGGTGGGAAAATAATATGCCCCACAGTATTTGCCCAGAGGAGCTGGAGAGCTCTGTGGATTGAGGGTAGGGGTAATTGGGCAGAAAGACAAGGGACATCCCAGATGCTGGGGACTCACCTGGCCTGGGAGTTGACTGGGATTGGGAAGCTGTAAGAAAAAGAGAGAGTCAGATCAGATGCACTAACAGAAACTGGCAGGACTGGAACAAAAGAGGAAGGAACTGGGCGACTCTGACACTCAGTCCATCCTAGTCCCCTATCACAGAGGGATGGACATTGCCATGCACACCCCCACACAGATGATCCTTGGAACGGATCAGGGCAGATCATGTCCGTGATTGCCAGCTTCAAGGAGACTAACTTGGTGTCTACTAATGGTGACCAGGTTGACCCAAAACCAACCCTCTTCCTGGCACCTCTTGGCAGTTCCTAAGTCAGCAAGTCTGAGGAGGCCACTCCCAGCAAAATCCCTCATGGGATCATCCAGCCCCAACCACAGGCTATAACAAGGCCATGCCTGGCTGGCCTCATGGGGGCTGCCCTCCCCACACCAGACCCGGGGCACAGGCAGTGCTCCGCAGTGTTCTGAAAGGAGCTGTGGTCAAGGACTCCAACCCCACGTGACCCAGCCTGACACAGACAGACACCTGTTTACACTCCTAAGCCACGTGCCTCTATTTCTAGTCCTCCTTATAGGGTCTCAGCTGAGAACCCACCTCTGGACAAGCATCCTTAGTTCAGAGTTTCCCGCAGCGAGAGGATCCCTCCTTGCCCACTGTCTGTGCTGTATCCACGACACCCTCACCCAGTGCTACTCAGCAGGGGAGAAATGGAGCCCGGGGGAGCCAGCACTGTTCTCTTCTGCCTCTTCCTTGCACTGTCTCATGATAGGGATAAAGTCTGGGTGGCAGTTTGAGTTTGGTCCCTCTCCCAAGTGACTACAGGAACACTAGGCAGTGAATTCATATGGATTCTGAGCAGAACGCTAACAAGACTTCAGAAATATGGGAAACAGAACAAGTTTGCAGTGAGAAGATCAGAATGTAATTAGGACTTTCTTCCTGAGCAAACTCTAGTTCAGGGGGGGAGTCCAAGGTCTGGGAGGCCCACCTGAGCAGATGACGCCAGCGTCTTCACTATGGCCACAGTTGTGGGAGAGCCAGCCATTGTGAGGGCAGCTCCATAGGTAGGACTCATGTCCTGAGCAGCGCACGTCATCCAGGACAATGGGTCCATAGCCCGGACCAAACCGGGCATTTCCTGGAGCTGACGTGGCCCAGCCACACTCCAGCTGCCTGCAAACCACATTGGCATCACTGATGTCCCAGCCGTCATCACACACGGTGCCCCAGGAGCCTTGGTATAGGACTTCCACTCGGCCTTGGCACCTGTTACCTCCATTCACTAGCCTCAGGGCCAAACCGGATTCAGATCCTACAGGGGAACACAAGAATTCTTCATTGTGGAAAGTAGAAAGATTACTTTTAAAAGTTTCCTTTCTTGTTACAGAACAAGTGTGCTAATGACTTTGTTACGCCCTATCCTATGTAGCTGTTAGAAGACATGCCATGCTACAGGCACATAGTACATTCTATGGCCCTGTACTTTAACCAATATATCTGTGCTGGACTGCTCACAGGCATGTTCCAGCTCTCCGTTGCCTTTCCCTGTTTAGAAAAGTTTAAAGAAGTGGTTAGCCAATCCGGTTTCAGTTTAATACGTGAGGTCTGGCTCCAGCCAATGGAGATCAGACATCAGCAGTAAGGACAACCCCAAATGCGTAAGGAATAAATGTGTGTGTATTCCCTTTGCTCTTTGTACTCTTGTGGAACGATGGCTACCAGGGGTACCCTTCCTGCAGTCAGGGAAGTAAAAATTGTGTTGCTGAAAGATCCTTGGTCTCAGTGCTGATTATTCTTTGTGGCACCCAGCATATATTCCAACCTTCATACGTATGGATCATCAGGTCAACGATGTAAGCAATGTTCCACACTCAGGGCGCTTCCTAATGGCCAGAGTCTCTTGGGCAGGTAATCACCTTTGAATGCGATTACAGACAGAGCTTCAGCTTCATCACAGGGAAGAAGCAGTGAGGTCCCACTCTGCCCAGGACTATGGAAGCTCACGTATTGGGGAAGGACCTGTAACCACACTGGAGGTGACAGGAATGGACGTCCTACTCCTCATTCTGGGCTCCATTCTCACACAGGTTGAAGCTGCACAGCTCCATGTAGAAGGCCAAGACCTGCCCCATGTTCAGGAGTTTTGTGACACCCACATGGTCCTCTCTGGCTTCTGGCAAACTGCCAGGAATGGCAGGACATTGTCAGACACCTACGGGGACAGGCGCTTTCCCCCACTCTTTGTAGATCTACAAACTATGGCGTGAGGGCCAGGAACGAGGACCCATTAGGATGAGGGAGCCATCCACAGCTTGTTCTGAGCACCTGAATGAGGGTCTTTCCTGACCATATAAAGCAGAATACCAGGGGAGACAGGTTACCAGGATCTTCCACCCTCCATCATCAGACCCAGGACTAGGTTCCCAGGGAGGCCACATTCCTCCCCAGGCAACCTGCAGGGACATGAAAAACAGAGGAGCATACCTTGAGCCTCATTCCATCATTTTCAAAAGAAATACTTGAAAGAGGTAGAGAGTGAGCCCTAGGGAGGGGCGAGAGGATGATTTACCTGTTATCGATGCAGGTAAGTCAGTGGTTGGCCAAGCATCTGTAAATTGCAACAAAGAGAAAGGACAGAATTAGACATGAGGGTGAAAAGCTCAACAAGGATAGGTCTCCAGACCAGGTAAGCATCAGGAAAAGTATTCAGTTTCTGGTTCCTGCCACTTGCTTCAAGTGTCTGTCCAAGTCCTCAGCTCAGTGAGCTCAGCCAGGAACAAAGCCCTCACTGGAGACCCGTCCTATCCCTCCTAGATGTCCTCTTCTCAGCTACAAAGGGTTAGCCTGCCCCATCCACTGACACATGGACTGATGAGAACATCTGACACCATTGCTGAGACTCTGACTGTTCCAGCCTAAATGTTTAGGGAACCAAAAAGCCGCTCAAAGGGTATCAAGTTTCCTGGTGAGTGGAGGCACCAGAAATATTTACTATTGCTCTCCCTGTGAGCACGGCCTCTGCCTTTTCTGGATGCAGATGTGGCCCTGCAAAATCTGGGGTGTTTGATGCAGTGAGGGGTGAAGGTATCAGGCCTGCGCTGGCAATGCTTGCCCATGGACAAAGTCATGTTTAAGGCTGCAACTTTGCCGGGCGCGGTGGCTCACGCCTGTAATCCCAGCACTTTGGGAGGCCGAGGCGGATGGATCACGAAGCCAAGAGATCGAGACCATCCTGGTCAACATGGTGAAACCCCGTCTCTACTAAAAATACAAAAAATCAGCTAGGCCTGGTGGTGCATGCCTGTAATCCCAGCTACTCAGGAGGCTGAGGCAGGAGAATTGCCTGAACCCAGGAGGCAGAGGTTGCGGTGAGCCGAGATCGCGCCATTGCACTCCAGCCTGGGTAACAAGAGCAAAACTCCGACTCAAAAAAAAAAAAAAAAAAGGCTGCAACTGACATTGCCTTCCCAGGTGACTTTTTCAACCACTCTCAGTTCTCTGAAAGGTTAGATCAGCTCTCAATATAAAAGAGTCAAAGCTTATTAAACATGAGACCACTTCCTGAAACTGTAAGGGTTACCCATAGTACAGTATGAAACTGCTTCATGAAGGCTGAGATAAATGGAGAAGTCAGAAGCCTCCTCAATCCCATGTCTGTTGAGGCGCCATGCTGGGGTATCAGTTACACAGTGGTGGGGAGATGTTATCTGCCCCACAGTACCCACACAGAAGAGCAGGAGAGCGCTGTGGAGTGGGGGAAGGGGTGATTGGGCAGAAAGAGAAGGGACATCCCAAGAAAGGATGTCTCACCGGGGACTCACCTGGCCTGGGCGTTGACCGGGACTGGGAAGCTGTGACAAAGAAAAGAGAAGGTCAGACCAGATGCATTAACAGAAACTGTAAAACTAGAATAAAGGAGGAAGGAACTGCACGAGTCTGACACCCAGGCCATCCTTCTCCCCTGGCACACAGGAGGTCATTGCCATGCACTTTCCCACAGAGATGTTCCTTGGAAGAGATCAGGGCAGATCCTGATCATTGCCCCCTTCAAGGTGATTAACCTGGTGTCTGCCCAGGGTGACCAGGTTGACTGAAAACCAATCCTCTCCCTGGTATGTCTTGGCAGTTCCTGAGTCAGCAGGGCTGAGGAGGCCACTCCAGCCAGAATCCCTCATGTGATCTTCCAGCCCCAACCACAGGCAATAACAAGGTCCTGCCTGGCCTGCCTCCCCACACCAGACCATGGGGGCTGCCCTCCCCACTCCAGACCTGGGGCACAGGCAGTGCTCTGCAGTGTTCTGAAAAGTGCTCAGGTCAAGGACTCCAACTCCGTGTGACACACTCCTGACAGGAACAGACACCCTTGTGCACTTGTGAGCCTTCTGCCTCTATTTCCACATCCCCCTATTGGATGTCAGCTGAGAACCCACCCCCAGACAAGCATCCTTAGTCCAGAGTGTCTTGCAGTGAGAGGATCACTGCCCTTTCCTGCTGTCTGTGCTGTGTCCATGATACCCTCACCAAGTGCTACTCAGCAGGGGAGAAATGGAGCCCTGGGGAGCCAGCACTGTTCTCCTCTGCCTCTTCCTTACACTGCCTCAGGATGGGGATAAAGTCTGGGTTGCAGTTTGAGCTTGGTGCCTGTCCCAGGTAACCACAGGAACAATAGGTAGTAGATTCATATGGATTCTGAGCAGAGCGCTAACAAGACTTCAGAAACATGGGAAACATAGAACAAGCTTTGAGGAGATCAGAATGTAATTAGGACTTTCTTCCTGAGCGAATTCCAGCCCAACAGAGGGAGCCCAAGGTCTTGGAGGCCCACCTGAGCAGATGACACCAGCGTCTTCACTGTGCTGACAGTTGTGGGAGAGCCAGCCATTGTGGGGGCAGCTCCACAGGTAGGACTCATACCCTGAGCAGCGCACGTCATCCAGGACAATGGATCCATAGCCCTGACCAAACCGGGCATTTCCTGGGGCTGACAGGGCCCAGCCACATTCTAGCTGCCTGCACACCACATTGGCATCATTGGTGTCCCAGTTGTCATCACACACGGTGCCCCAGGAGCCTCGGTACAGGACCTCCACTCGGCCCTGACACCTGTCACTTCCATTCACCAGCCTCAGGGCCAAACTGGATTCAGATCCTACAGGGGAACACAAAAACCCTTCATCCATATGGATCATGAGATCAAGGATCTAAGGAATGTTCCACACTCAGGGTATTTCCTGTTGACCAAAGTCTCTTGGGCAAGTAATCACCTTTGAATACTTTCTGAAAAGAAGTTCAGCCTCGTCGTACTGGAAGAAGTAGTGATGTCCTACTCTGCCCAGATCTATGGAAGCTCAAGTACCGGTGAGGAACCTGTGACCCCTCTAGAGGTGACAGGAATGGAAGCCTCGCTCCCCATTCTGAGCTTCGTTCTCACACAGGATGAAGCTGCACAGCTCCGGATAGGAGGGCGAGACCTGCACCATGTTCAGGAGTTTGGTGGCACCCACATGGTCCTCTCGGGCTTCTGGCAAAGTGCCAGCAATAACAGGACATTGCCAGACAGCTGTGGGGACGGGCACTGTCCTCTACTCAGCTCAGGCCTGCACCCGTTGGCAGAGGGCCAGGAACAAGAACCCAGGAGTATTAGGGAGATGTCCAGGGCTTGTCTGGAGCACCTGGATGAGGATCTTTCCAGAACACATAACACAGATTCCCAGGGGATACAGGTCAGCAGCAACTCTACCCTCCATCATCAGATCCAGGACCAGGTCCCCAGGGAGGCCACATTCATCCCCAGGCAACCTGCAGGGGCATGAAAAATGGAGGCACCAACCTTTAGCCTCATTCCATCACTTTCTAAAGAAATGTTTGAAAGAGGTAGAGAGTGAGCCCTAGGGAGCAGTGAGAGGATGATTTACCTATTGTCGATGCAGGTAAGTCAGTGGCTGGCCAAGCATCTGTAAATTGCAACAAAGAGAAAGGACAGAATTAGACTTGAGGGTGAAAAGCTCAGCAAGGAAAGGTCTCTGAACCACGCAAGCATCATTAAAACTATTCAGTTTCTGGTTCCTGCCACTTGCTCCAAGTGTCTGTTCAAGTCTTCAGCTCAGTGAACTCGGCCAGGAACAAAGGCCTCACTGGAGACCAGTCCTATCCCTCCTAGAAGTCCTCTTCTGAGCCACAAAGGTTAGCCTGCCCCATCCACTGACACATGGACTGATGGGCACATCTAACACCATAGCTGAGATTCTGGCAGTTCCACCTGTTAAGGGAACCAAGGAGGCGCCCATTGGGCTATCAAGTTTCCTGGTAAATGGAGGCACCAGAAATATTATGCCTCTCCCTGAGGAGCATGGCCTCTGCCTTCTCTGGATGCAGATTTGGTGCTGCAAAATCTGGGGTGTTTGCAGGAGTGAGGGATGGAGGTAGCAGCCTGCACCGACATTGCTTGCCCATGGACAAAGGCATGTTTAAGGCTTTCGTGGACATTGCCTTCCCAGATGACTTTACAAGCACTCTCAATTCTCAGAAAGGAGAGATCAGATCTGAATGTAAAGCAGCCAAAGCTCACTAAACATGAGGCCACTTCCTGAACCTGTAAGGGTTACCCACAGTACAGTATGAAACTGCTTCATGAAAGCTGAGATAAATGGAACAGAAGTCAGAAGCCTCCTCCATCCTCTATGTCTGTTGAAGCGCTGTGTTGGGGTCTCAGTTACAGAGTGGTGGGATAAATAATATGCCCCATGGTATCCGCACAGAGGAGCTTTGGAGCTCTGTGGATTGAAGGTAGGGGTGCTTGGGCAGAAAGAGAAGGGACATCCCAGATGCTGGGGACTCACCTGGCCTGGGCGTTGACTGGGACTGGAAACCTGTAAGAAAAAGAGAAAGTCAGATCAGATGCACTAACAGAAACTGTCAAAACTTGAACTACAGTGGAAGAAACTGGGTGAGTCTGACACTCAGTCCATCTTAGGTCCCTATCACAGAGGGAGGGACATTGCCATGCACATCCCCACTGAGATGTGCCTTAGAAGGGATCAGGGCAGATCCTGTCCACAATTGCCACCTCCAAGGTGATTAACTTGCTGTCTGCCAAGGGTGACCAGGTTGACCCAAAACCAACCTTCTCCCTGGCACCTCTTGGCAGTTCCTAAGTCAGCAAGTCTGAGGAGGCCACTCCAGGCAAAATCCCTCATGGGATCATCCAGCCCCAAACACAGGCTATAACAAGGCCATGCCTGGCCGGCCTCATGGGGGCTGCCCTCCCCACACCAGACCCGGGGCACAGGCAGTGCTCCGCAGTGTTCTGAAAGGAGCTGTGGTCAAGGACTCCAACCCCACGTGACCCAGCCTGACACAAACAGACACCCGTTTACACTCCTAAGCTGTCTGCCTCTATTTCCAGACTTCCTTATTGAATCTTAGCTGAGACCCTGCTTCCGGACAAGCATCTTTAGTGCAGAGTTCTTCACAGTGAGAGGATACCTGCCCTTTCCTGCTGTCTGTGCTGTGTCCATGATACCCTCACCAAGTGCTACTTAGCAGGAGAGAAATGGAGCCCGGGGGAGCCAGCACTTTTCTCTTCGGCCTCTTCCTTGCACTGCCTCAGGATGGGGATAAAGTCTGGGTTGCAGTTTCAGTTTGGTCCCCTGTCCCAAGTGACCACAGGAACACTAGAGAGTGAATTCATATGGATTCTTAGCAGAGCGCTAAGAAGATTTCATAAATATGGGAAACATAGAAAAAACATTGAGCGAGGAGATCAGAATGTAATTAGGAGTTTTTCTTGAGCAAACTCCAGCCTAGGGGAGCCCAAGGTCTTGGAGGCCCACCTGAGCAGATGACACCAGCGTCTTCACTGTGCTGACAGTTGTGGGAGAGCCAGCCATTGTGGGGGCAGC
>NW_016107550.1:2588706-2591450 GCF_001604975.1 Cebus imitator
CCTGCCACTTGCTCCCCATGTGTCTGCCCAAGTCTTCAGTCCAGTGAGCACAGCCAGGGACAGAGGCCTCACTGGAGACTAGTCGGATCCCTCCTACCTCTGAAGTATGGGATGTCATCTTCTCAGCTACAAAGGGTTAGCCTGCCCCATCCACTGACACATGGACTGATGGGCACATATGATACCATTGCTGAGACTCTGACAGTTCCAGCTAAAATGTTAGGGGAACCAAAGAGCCATCCAAAGGGGTATCAAGCTTCCTGGTAAGTGGAGGCACCAGAAATATTATCCCTCACCCTGCCAAGCATGGCCTCTGTCTTTTCTGGATGCAGATGTAGCCCTGCAAAATCTGGGGTGTTTGACCACAGAATACTATGCAGCCATAAAAAAGGATGAGTTTGTGTCCTTTTCAGGGACATGGATGAAGCTGGAAACCATCATTCTCAGCAAACTGACACAAGAACAGAAAACCAAACACCACATGTTCTCACTCATAAGTGGGTGTTGAACAATGATAGCACATGGACACAGGGAGGGGAGCATCACACACTGGGGCCTGTTGCGGGGGCTAGGGGAGGGATAGCAGCAGGTGGGGGGATTGGGAGGGATAATATTAGGAGAAATACCTCCCGTTAGGTGACAGAAGAATGGATGCAGCAAACTACCATGGCATACGTATGACTATGTAACAATCCCGTACAGTCTGCACATGTACCCCAGAACTTAAAATGTAAACAAAAAAATCTGGAGTGTTTGAAGGAGCGAGGGATGGTATCGGATCTGCACTGGCATTGCTTTCCCATGGCCAAAGTCACGTTTAAGGCTTCAGCAGACATTGCCTTCCCAGGAGACTTTGGCAATCACTCTCAATCCTCACAAAGGTCATATCAGCCCTGAACAGAAAAGGGCCAAAGCTGTTTAAACATGAGGCCACTTTCTGAACCTGTAAGCGTTGGCCACTGGGACAGTATGAAACTGCTTCATGAAAGCTGAGATAAATGGAACGGAAGACAGAAGCCTCCTGACCCCTCTGTCTGATTAAAAAGTATCACGCTGAGATCTCCATTACAGAGCAGGAGAAAATCATAGGCCCTAGAGTGTCCAATCTGAGAAGAATGAAGGCTCTGTGGAGTGCAGGAAGGGAGAATTGTACAGAGAGAGAAGGAACATCCCAAGGAAGGATACTGGGGACTCACCTGGCCTGGGCGTCGACCGGGACTGGGCAGCTGTGAGAAAGAGGAGGTCAGATCAGATGCACTGCACAGCAGCTCATACAACCATAACAAAGGTGGAAGGAAGTGGACAGGCCACGCCTTCATTCCCTCCTAGGTCCCCATCACAGAGGGAGGGGCATGGCCATGCACGTCCCTGCAGAGATGCTCCTTGGAAGGTATCTCTGCAGATCCTGTCCACTACTGCCAGCTCCAACGCGATTAACTTTGTGTCTGCCTGTAGTAATCAGGTTGACACAAAACCAACCCTCTCCCTTGCACGTCTTAGCAGTCCCTGAGACAGCAAATGTGAGGAGGTCACTCCAGCCAAAGTCCTACTTGTGACCTTGCAACCCAGCCCACAGGCATTCATAAGGAGGCTTTACCTAGTAGGCGTCATGGGGGCTGCCTGCCCCACACCACACCTGGTGCACAAGCAAGACACTGCAGTGCTCTGGAGGGAGTTGTGGCCAAGGATTCGCAGCCCACAAAACCCAGGCTAGACACGGACAGGCAGTGATCTGCACTCCCAGCCTTGTAGCTCCGATAAGACAGAGCCTTATTGAGCCTCAGCAAAAGATCCCACTTCCTAGCAGGAGCCTCTTGTTCTGGGCTCCTCCCAGTGAGACAATCCCTCTCCGATCCCTTACATGTGCTTAATCCACCTCACCCTCACCCAAAACCCTTCAGTAGCGGAAAGATAGAAGCCTGGAGAGCCAGCGTGCTACACTTTGGGTGCTGGTCCCATCCAAGTGTCATATTGCGTTTGGAACCCCAAGTACAGAGGTGAGGCCTGATGTGCCCTATTGGGTCATGGAGGCCAACTCATCATGAACAGCTTAGTGCCCTCCCTGGTCAGGGGTGAGGTCTTCTCTTAGTTCCTAGCTAGAGCTGCTGGTTGAAAAGGGCCTGGGCCCTCCCTCTTGCTCTCTCTTGCTTCCTCTGTGACTTCTGCCGAGGACAGCTCCCCTTCCCCTTCTACCAGGAGTGCAAGAAGCCTGAGACCCTCAACAGAAGCCAAGCAGATGCCTGCACCGTGCTCCTATGCAGCTGCCAGGCCACAGCCCAAATCAACCTCTTTCTCCATGAATAACCAGGCCCCAGCTATTCCCTTCCAACCGCACTAAAAGACAAAGGCCCGGTGCTTTCCTCTTCTCCCCGTGCTTGAGCTGCCTCAGTAATGACCCTCATTTCAATTTGGCCCATTGTCCTCCCTGACCTCTCCAATACCTGGCAATGTGGCAATGACTCATGCTGTTTCCTAGCAGAGAACTAAGGAGATATCAGAAATACAGGAAGAGTAGGAAAAGGTCTGAGTGAGATCAGAACAGAATGAGACCTCGCTTCCTGACCACACTCCACCCCAACAGAGGGAGCCCAAAGCCTTGGAGACCCACCTGAGCAGATGACCCCAGCGTCTTCACTGTGCTGACAGTTGTGGAAGAGCCAGCCACTGTGGGGACAGCTCCACAGGTAGGACTCGTGTCCTGAGCAGTGCACATCATCCAGGACGATGGGTCCATAGCCTTGACC
>NW_016107550.1:2592560-2607805 GCF_001604975.1 Cebus imitator
TGTGTCTGCCCAAGTCTTCAGTCCAGTGAGCACAGCCAGGGACAGAGGCCTCACTGGAGACTAGTCGGATCCCTCCTGCCTCTGAAGTGTGGGACGTCCTCTTCTCAGCTACAAAGGGTTAGCCTGCCCCATCCACTGACACATGGACTGATGGGCACATATGACACCATTGCTGAGACTCCAACTGTAGTTGGAGCTAAAATGTTGGAAGGATCGGGGAGCCGCCCAAAAGAGTATAAATTCTCCTGGAAAATGGAGGCACCAAAAATGTCTATTATCTCTCTCCCTGCCCGAGTACGGCCTCTGCCTTTCTGGCTACAGATGGGGCCCTGCAGAATCTGGGGGTGTTTGAATGAGTGAGGAATGGAGGTTTCAGGCCTGCACTGATACTGCTTTTGTCCACGGACAAAGTCATATTTAAGGTTTCAACTGACATTGCCTATTCAGTGACTTTGGTAATAACTCTTAATTCTCTGAAAGGTCATACCTTCTTAACCATGGCTGGCTAAGAAGCGCCATGCTGGGGTCTCAGTTATAGAGCAGGGGAAACAGTATGACCCAGAGTATCCACACAGATCAGAAGGAGGGCTCTGTCACATGGGGAAAAGGACAATTGTGCAGAAAGAGAAGAGACATCCCAAGGAAGGACACTGGGGACTCACCTGGCCTGGGTGTCGACTGGGACTGGGCAGCTGTGAGAAAGAGGAGATCAGGTTAGATGAATACACAGAAGCTGGAAAAACTGTAACAAAGGTGGAAGGAACTGGGAAAGTCTGACATTCAGTCCATCCTAGCCCCCTAACACAGAGGGTGGGGCATCACCATGCATGTCCCCACAGAGATGCTCCTTGGAAGGCATCTGGACAGATTGTGTCCACTACTGCCAGCTCCAAAGTGATAAACTTTGTGTCTGCCTGTACTAATCAGGTTGACATAAAACCAACCCTCTCCCTTGCACGTCTTAGCAGTTCCTGAGTCAGCAAGGAAGAAGAGGCCATTCAAGCCAAAGTCCTGCCTATGATCTTCTAGCCCAGCCTACAGGCATTCATAACAAGGCTTTACCTAGCAGGCATTATAGGGGCTGCCCACCCCACACCAGACCTGCTGCACACGCAAGACTGCAGTGCTCCGGAGGGAATTGCAGTCAGGCATTCACACTCCCAAAACCCAGGCCAGACACCAACGGACACAGATCTACACTCCCAACCTTGTGTCTCCATTCTGATGCCTCCTTGTTGGGCATCAGCAGAAAATCTCCTCTTCTCAGCAGAAGGCTTTGGTTCTGGGCTCCTCCCAGTGAGACAGTCCCTCTACCAATCCCCCTATATGTGCTTCATCTGCCTCACCCTCACCCAAACCTTTCAGTAGGAGAAAGATGGAACCCTGGAGAGCCAGTGTGCAATAGTTTGGACGCTTGTCCTATCCAGGTGTCATGTTGCAATTGGAGTATAAATTGCAATCCAAGTATAAAGGTGAGGCCTGATACACCCTGTTGGGTCACAGAGGCCAACCCATCATGAACACCTTAGTGCCCTCCCCGGTCAGGGGTGAGGTCTTCTTTTAGTTCCTAGCTAGAGCTGCTGGTTGAAAAGAGCCTGGGCCCTCCCTCTTGCTCTCTCTTGCTTCCTCTGTGACCTCTGCCCAGAACAGCTCCCCATTCCCTTCTACTAGGAGTGCAAGCAGCCTGAGGCCCTCAACAGAAGCCAAGCAGATGCTTGCACCGTGCTCCTATGCAGCTGCAAGGCCACAGCCCAAATCAACCTCTTTCTTCATGAATAACCAGGCCCCGGCTATTCCCTTCCAACCGCACTAAAAGACAAAGGTCCAGCGCTTTCCTCTTCTCTTACTCCTTGAGCTGCCTCAGTAGGTGAACAAAGACATGACCCTTATTTCAATTTGGTCCATTGCCCACTCTGACCTACCCAATACCTGGCAATGTGGCAATGACTTATGCTGTTTCTTAGCAGAGAACTAAGGAGATATCAGAAATACAGGAAAAGTCGGAAAAGCTCCAAGTGAGGAAATGAGAGCAGAATGAGACCTTGCTTCCTGACCACACTCCACCCCAACAGAGGGAGCCCAAAGCCTTGAAGGCCCACCTGAGCAGATGACCCCAGCGTCTTCACTGTGCTGACAGTTATGGAAGAGCCAGCCACTGTGGGGACAGCTCCACAGGTAGGACTCGTGTCCTGAGCAGTGCACATCATCCAGGACGATGGGTCCATAGCCTTGACCAAACCGGGCATTTCCTGGGGCCGACATGGCCCAGCCACAGCCCAGCTGCCTGCAGACCACATTGGCATCACTGACGTCCCAGCTGTCATCACACACGGTGCCCCAGGAGCCTCGGTACAGGACCTCCACTCGGCCCTGACACCTGTCACCTCCATTCACCAGCCTGAGGGCCAAACTGGATTCAGATCCTACAGGGGAACACAAGAATTCTTCATTCATCCCTATCAGCAGGTCAAGGATAAGACATGTACACCACTCAGGGCACTGGCAAAGGAGTCAAGTTTGAATAGAAACGCCAAAGTCACCAGGGCACACGGTCACGACTGAAGGTGACTGTGCCCAGAGGTTAAGCTCTATCCTAGTGGAAGAAGAAGTGATACCTATTCTACCCAAGTCTATAAAAGCTCCACTTATGGGTAAGCACGTATGACCCCAGCGGAGGTGACACGAATGGACACCTCATTCCTCATTCTGGGTGCACACAGGACAGAGTTCCACAGCTACAAATCCAGGCCCAGACCCACGCAGTATTCAAGAGCTCATTGACACCTTCATGGTACTCTCTGGCTTCTGGCAAATTGCCAGGGATGCCAAGGCCTTGTCCAGACAGGTGAAGGGACCTGCACTTTTGGAATGCACCACTCTTTGGAGGTCTCCAGCTCATGGCCTGAGGACCAGGAACGAGGTCCCAGTAGGATTAGGGAGCCCTCCAGTGCTCGTCTTGAGCACCTGGTCAAGGATCTTTCCTGATCACTTGAAACAGGATCCCACGGGAGAGAGGTCACCAGCACCCTCCACCCTCCAACATCAGACCCAGAACTGGCTCCCCAGAGACTCCACCTTCCTCCCCATGAAACCCACAGGGACATGAAAAGAGAGGGGCCCACCATGCACCTCATCCTATCAGTTTCAAACAAAAATTTGTCCAGAGACAATGAGCCCTAGGGAGGGCTGAGAGGATTATTTACCTGCTGTTGATGCATTTGAGGCTGTGGTCGGCCAAGTGTCTATAAATTGCAACAAAGAGAAAAGACAAAATTAGTATATAAGTCACGTTCCACACTCAGGGCACTTTCTAATGGCCAAAGTCACCCAGGCAGGCAGTCACCTTTGAATATGGCCGGAGAATACGCTTTATCACAGAGAAAGTGCTGACAGCCTACTTTGCCCAGCTCTATGGAAGCTCAAGTTTTAGGGGCACCTGTGACCCCAGTGGAGGTGATAAGAATGGACATCCCACTTCCCAGTCTGGGTACACACAGGATGGAGCTGGACAGCTGCACATGGCATGCCCAGACCCCTCCCTTAATCAGGAGCACGGTCCTGTCTGGGATCTGGCTGGCAAAGTACCAGAGATGGTAGGACCCTGACCAGACAGGTGTGAGGACAGGCACTTTTACCTACTTCCCAGGCCTGCATGCATCCCATGGCCTCAGGACTAGGAATGAGGTCCCCATAAGATTAGGGAGACCCCCCCAGGGCTCATCCTGAGCACATGGATGGGGATCTTTCCTGACCACTTGGAACAGGATCCCACAGGAGAGAGGTCACCAGCACCTCCCACCCTCCAACACCACATCTAGTTCTGGGTCTTCAGAGACCCCACCATTCTCTCTACCCAACCCACAGAAACATGAAGAAGTGAGGCACCCACCTCATCCTATCATGAGGCTAAGGATTCTTAATGATGTTCTGGGAGGTCCCACCCCTGTTCCCAGTGCCGAGCTCAACCTTGAGCCTACTGTTTATCACCTGCTGCCATTCTCCCACCCTTACCCCACTTCCCCACCTCTCTTCATGG
Organism: Cebus imitator; assembly: GCF_001604975.1. Taxonomy (NCBI): domain Eukaryota; kingdom Metazoa; phylum Chordata; class Mammalia; order Primates; family Cebidae; genus Cebus; species Cebus imitator. The sequence continues at coordinate 2,596,597 of NW_016107550.1, forward strand.
CAATCATAAGTGAACTATAAAATCCAACGTGTATCCAGAGGTAGAGAGTGAGCTCCGGGGAGTGCTGAGAGGATTATTTACCTTCTATGAGTACAGGTGATGTCCTGGCAGGCCAAGTGTCTGTAAACAGCAACAAAGAGAAATGATACAGTTGGACTTGAAGGGAAAAAGGTAAAAAGCAAGCAGTTCTCTAGACCAGGCAAGCATTGTGAAAACGATTCCACTCCCAGGTCTGGCCAATTGCTCCCCATGTGTCTACCCAGGACTCCTGCCCAAGGAACTGATTCAGAGACAAAGGACACATGCAGGCCCTTCCATCTCTCTCTAAGACAGGGATGACCTTTTCTCAGTTAGGAAACCTTCACCACCCCCAAAACCACCATCCGCTGACCCACGGACTGACTGGCACATCTGACACCATTGCCAAGACTCTGATACTTGCAGCTGAAATGTTTGGGGGACCAGGGGTCCACCTAGGGGGAAAATCAGGTTTCCTGGTAAGTGACGGCACCAGAAACATTTCTTAGCCTTTCTCTCCCCAGAGCATGGCTTCTGCCTCTTCTGGATGCAGATGTGGCCCTGCAGAACCTGGGGATCTTTCAAGTAGTGGGACATGGAGTATCAGGCTTGTACTAACCCTGCATTCAACAGAACATTAGAGGGTATCACCCACAATTCTCAGAAAGATTCTATCAGCCCTGAATATAAAGGGGCCGAGGCTCACTCAACAGGGGGCCTCTTCCTGAACCTGTAAGCGTTCCATTGGGACAGCATGGAACTATGTGATGAAAGCTGAGACGGATTGAAGAGCAGGCAGAAGCTGAATACTATGCGTGGTTAGGAAGCACCATGCTGGGGTCTCAGTTACAGAGAGAGCGGGCAGGGGGTAATAATATGCCCCAGAGTATCTCTGCAGAGAAGAAGGAGGGCTCTGTGGAGTTGGGAAGGGGTAACTGAGCAGAAAGAGAAGGGACATCCTGGGGAAGGATGGTGGGGACTCACCTGGCCTGAGCGTCGACTGTGCAGCTGTGAGGAAAAAATGCAACATTAGACACCAAGCACTCAGTGACCCCTGTTGAGATTCACTTGGGATGGCTGGCAAAAATATTACAGAAAATATTTAAGATATATTAGGGAAAGTTATAGATTAGTCTCAAACCTTTTGGAAGGCCAAAAGGTTTTATTCGGGCAGACTGAAGGTGGCCGGCCAGCCCATTAAGTTAGGGAGAGAGACGATCAAAGGCCTTATGCCACACCCATTTGTCTCCACTGTAACTGTTTACTCATGTTAATTTCGTGCTGGGTGGCCCTCTCTGGGAAAGATCAAAGGGGAATTTCCTGTTAATAGCATTTACTCTGGGCTCCCAGAACCTAAAGCTTTTGTCATTCTTGTAACCATGTTAATTATCCCCAAGTGTGTTAACTTAGAATCTCTGCTGTAAAATCTCAATGGAATAAAAGTGTGATGGACAGAAGGTCTGGGTCGACAGGTTGCATTTCGCCCTCTGAAAGCAGCCAACGGCCATCCCTAGCCCACTTGAATCACTGCAAGGATTGTGTGAGAGTGCATTCTCTCATCGGTCATTGAGTCAGGGTCTGCAGGTCAGACTTCCGCAGGCACTGGAGACTGACGGCTCAGATCCCAACTAGAGTTAAGGCGGAAGTGGCTTGGGGTATCGACACCCTGAGCTGATGCCCTACCAGCACCCGCTATGAAGCCCTTCGTCCCTCAGGGACCCCACACACCCCAGCATTGCCTCCATTTCTGTGCCTGCGGCCCACTCTCTGGGAATATAAAGGTCACTTTGGGGCCTGGGACTGGCCACAACAACCTGGGTATCAACAGCAGGGAGCAGCACACAGCCACCCTAAGCAATGAGTTGACAAAGACACCAACTCTTCCTTGAGCTGCGATGAGCCTGAGGTTTGACACGGATTCCTGGTGATCCTCTGGGAGGCTTCCCCACCGTTTGTCACTCGCTGCCATCCTCCCACCCTTACCCCACTTCCCTGCCTCTCTTCACAGTAATCATAAGTGAACTATTTACACTTGAGTCCTTCCCTCTGAGTCAGTAGGAACTGACTGTATTACCTTGACAGCACTCAAGGTAATACAGTGTTGAAGGGGAGGGGAGACTTCACCAACCAGGTCCCCAAAACATGCTGACCCTGAGAAGAAGCCTCAGGGAAAATAGGGGATATGAGTTATGAGGATGTTCCTGGAGCAGAATAAAAGGTTCCTCATTTCTGCTGTCAGCATGCTGGACCCTGTGTCTGAACACTGGTGCCTCAGTCACCTCCAAACCAATGTTGGGGCACTGCTTGCAGCTTAGGGATCTGTGCTCACCATGGCATTGCACACACAGGCTGGATAACCCCAGCTAAACTCCAGAGCCACTGGATGACCAGGAAAGGCTTGGAGGGTGGGGGCCCTGGAGTGAGAAACCTGTTTGTTACTATATTCTCTGAATATAGTCTGTCCCTAGAATGGGCTCAAATGATTTTTTTTTTTTTTACTAGAGACAGGGTTTACCATCTTGCCCAGAGCTGGTCTTGAATGCCTGACCTCAAGCAATCTGCTTGCCTCAGCCTCCTAAAGGGCTGGGATTACAAGCATGAGCCACCACACCCGACCCTCCAGAGATCTTTGATGCCTACCTGAGCAGATGACACCAGCGTCTTCATGATGGCCACAGTTGTGGGAGAACCAGCCGTTGTGGGAGCAGCTCCACAGGTAGGACTCGTACCCTGAGCAGCGCACGTCATCCAGGACAATGGGTCCTGAGCCCTGACCAAACCGGGCATTTCCTGGAGCCGACATGGCCCAACCACAGCCCAACTGCCTGCACACCACATTGGCATCATTGGTGTCCCAGCTGTCATCACACACGGTGCCCCAGGAGCCTTGGTACAGGACCTCCACCCGGCCCTGACACCTGTCACCTCCATTCACCAGCCTCAGGGCCAAACCAGAATCGGATCCTAGAGGAAGGCACAACATTTCTCTTGCACATTCCTACTGAAAGACAAGATCCAAGGGCCTGCAGGGCATTCAGAGTCTTCCCCATTCAGAGTCTTTGAGAGAATCTGTAACTAGGCTGGGCTCTAACACACCTTGAGGTTAGAATTCTTCATAGGGAAGAGGACAGTGACTGCTCGGCCCAAACCCAAGCCTAGTGCTTCAGCTAGAGGACCTGCCCCTCCTAATCTATATCCTGGAGGGGGCCTGGAGAGCCACATGACCCTTCTCTAAGCAGACCATGGGCTCTGCCTGATTCCCTCAGACAAGGGACACAGAACACCCCACACGGAAGAGCAGCACGATGACATCGGGTTGTCCTGGGAGGAGCTCTGATGCATATCTGGGGCGCGGAAGTTAGCATGGAGCACATTTTGCACATGATCTTCCTGGCCGGGATGGCTGGGGTCAGCACGCGGCTGTGGAGATGGGGGATCTAGGCTGTCACTCTGGACTGGATTCTGATCCCACTGGTCTCTACTTCCAAAGCACAACAGGCTGTTAGAGACGCCACATTCTGACTGATTTCTCCCTACCCCTACAAACATGGGCAATGGAGGAAGCTTCACTCTAGCTGACCTCTGGGGTCCAGAAGGTCACGGTGTGCTCACAACATGCCCTCCCATCCCATTCCCTAAAAGTTTTCCTGAATCACAGTCAAGCCCATGGATGTAGTTGGCATCATGACCTATAGAAAGGGAAGAGTAAAGCCAGTCTCACCCTCAGTTCTAGTGTTATCTGTGTTCTTCATCATAGGGAGGAAAAAGAGGTTAAGTCAGGCCTCACCCCATGGGCCAGAGGGAGGGGGAAACAGAGGGCTTGAGGAATAGGAGGGCCTGATGCATATACCATCAGCATTTCCAACTGCTCCATGCCAACCCTGGGCAAGCCAGAGGCCTTGGTGAGAATGCTGTCCTTGAACTTCTCCTAGGGCCAAAGTTTCCCATGGGAAATGGGAAGTGACTTCCCTTCCCAAAGCCCAGGCTGCCAGAATCCCAGGCTGTATTGACTATGTCTCCCAGATTTCTCACTGGAGGTACCCAAGGGGGATGTACAGGACCTCTGGCCCATAAGCTTAAGGATTGTGATTTCTCTCTGTTAGGAAGAAACAAGGGTGGCCTAATACCGGCTTAGAGAAAGGGCAAGGGCAAGGATGCTGTCCTAGAAATTTGGCTATGTTAGCAAGTATGCACCTGCCTCTCAAGGCCCTGTAGCCAGAGATCCAGCACCCTAGCCTGGCCAGGGGTCAGCACAGCTGGGTGAGGACAACAGGAGTGAGCTGCATGGATAACAGAATCTCTAGAGACAGGACAACAGGCTCCATCTTGGAACTCCTTGGAGATGCATCTTCAACTTGATTCCTCCCCAGTCTCAGACACAAACCATAGAAGAGATGCCTGTTCAGACCTGAGGACTTATTTGGAAGGGCCCCTCTTGGAAGCTAAGTACCCTACTCTCTATGCCTCTGTGCCTTTTCTGGATCAGAGGTGAACCTAGGGGTGCAGTTGGGTAATAAGCCCACAGGGATCCCCCAGCGTAGACATTACCTTCTGCTACAGTTGTCTCCAGGGGCGCCTTCGAGGGAAACAGAGAAGCTGCAGGGTGGAGAAAGGAAGAGCTCATTGATGGTAGCCCTCTCCTGGAGAGGGTTGGCCCATGGCTTCCTCCGCTCTGACGCAGAGGTTGGAAGCACAGGTGCTAAGGGTACCCACCATTGCCAAAAGCCAAACACGTGCCAATGGCTCTGTCACTCTACTGGTGATAGGCTTGGCTAGGATGCCACACGAGCATCCTTTGCTCTTGTTACTCTCCCCCCACCTCCTCTGCTGCCACAGCCTCCATTCAAAAAGTCACCCAGTCCATTAACAGCCCTTTCCTAGTCATAGGATTGAATGTCAAATGACATCTGTCTGTTTCTATAGGTCAAACACACCCTCAAATGACAAATATTCACCATCACTGAAATACTCCTGAGAAGGTGATTCAACTAGAAAGAAAGGTGGTTTCCAAAGAAAACCAACCTTTTCAGAATGCCAAAATAAACCACTCACTAGGTGGCTGCATGGAAGGCCATGTCCCCATGGGGAGCCCAGTCCTACTTGATGCTTGGATATCAAGGGCACATCCCGTGCAGGGTGGCATGGGCTCAGTCCAGTCACACAGCAAATGCCAGAGTTGCTCTAGAAGTGGAAGGTTTAACCAGAAACTCCTCCTGCGGGAACATGCCATGGGACAGTGTTCTTGGAGGTTTCTTCATGGATCAAAGGACCCCTTGGTGTCCACACATCCTGGCACTATGTGAACAATTGAAATCAGCACTGGGATTTGCTGGGTTGGGTCCAGGAGAAGCTCTCTTTTCTACTGAGGATGTTAAGTATCTTTTATTTGTCATTTAATTCCCGATAAAGAGAATGCTTTGGTTCACTCCTCAATTTGATGTTGGTATACATTCATGTCTTAGGGACCAGCAGTTCCCTATCCTCCTCAGCCTTTAAAAGAGGAGAAACTGCCACTTAGGAAGATATTTATTTGGTGTCCCAGGCCAGGGGTGGTCGTGATGCTGCTCATCAGAACCAGTCTATGAGGTGATTGCATCAGCAGGCTCTGAGGGACTGAGACCGAAGCCTGCCTCCCCCATGCCCAGCTTCAGATGGACAGGCAGATGATCCCTTGACCTTCACTGTCTATGAAAAGGGGCAGTACCACCTGCTCTCCAACATCAACTAGGACATGACTTACAACAAAGCAAGTAAACTGCAGAGCACACATGTATGCACATACACAACTCATGTGTTGTGATACTGACTCAGACTTGCACATACACAGGGCAAGGTGATATCCACAATACCTGAGCACACGACACCAGCATCTTCCCTGTGGCCACATTCGTGGTTGTACCATCCGCTGTGGGGACAGCTTGACAGGTAGGGCTCCCTTCCCGAGCAATGCACGTCACCCAAGAGAATGTTTCCGGAGCCCTGACCAAAGTGGGCCCCACCCAGGGCTGACACAGAATAGCCACAGCCAAGCTGCCTGCAGACAACATCTGCGTCCTGGGTGTCCCAGCTGTCATCACACACAGTGCCCCAGTAGCCTTGGTGCAGGACCTCCACCCGGCCCTGACACCGGTCACCTCCATTCACCAGCCTCAGAGGCAGACCTGCAGTGACACAGCGGGAAGCCCTTACCCCGGGGCTCTCGGCCCCCTTGACTTGCATCCCTACCCCCCTCATTCCACTTTCTCCCTCTGACCAGACCTTACATATCCCTGTGCTTACATGTTCTGTTTTTGCCCCCCTCTCCTTCTGTATCTTCCCCCTGGAGAACCTCACGGACTCTGAGAACTTTCTAGAGGGCCCCCAAATCCACCTCTCTGTCCCTGACTCAGCCCTGACAGACTAGCTCTAATCTCCAGACCAGCATTTTCAGTGGCCTCCTGCCCATCCCACCCCATACATCATCCCAAACTCAACACCGCCTCTTCTTTCCATTTAAATTAAGGATGTCACCATGCTCCACATCAACCATGCTGGGAATGAGGGCATCATATTGGACTCCTCCTTCTCCTCACATCCTGTATCTAACATCACCAAGTTCCTTTCCTTGTCATTTTCACTGCCGTTTCACCGGGGTAGGCCTTCATCCCCTTGAAACTGGCCTACTCCCAGCTGAATCTTCAATCTCTGCTCCTCCTTTCTCTAGTTCATCCACATGCATTGACTCAACCAGCACTGATGAAGTGCTTACTCTGCATTCGTTTTTGTGCTAAGAGGATTCATCGGTCTCCAGATGGTCTCCAAGTTTTATCTTTACAAAGTACAAATGTATTCACCTCACTTCCCTGCTCAAAATGCTTTAATACACTCTCCACTTCCATCAGAATCAAGTCCAAGAGCGAGCCTCGACCTACTTTTCCAGCCTCCTCTCCTGGGAGGGGCTGAGACAGCCTGCATCCCACCACGGAGTTGGCCATGCTGGGAAGTCAAAACGCACCATGTTCCTGCCAGACACAATGCCGCTAGGCCACCCACCGGGGTAAGCTGCATTGACGGTGCGAGGAAAACAGGCACAGGTCCCGAGGGAGCAGCCCACCCTCCTAATGGTGGGAGCCAAATCCTGGGTATGGCTTTTCAATGGTGAGTTTGAGGTTACAAGAAACTTGTGGTCACAGAGTGAGAGGCTGGAATGGGATGCAATGGGAGGGGGCAGGTTGCTTTTCCTCCTAGAGGGAGGAAAGGCCAGCTGGACCATCTTCAGGGCATCCCCAGGGTGCATTCTGGACCTCCCATGCTCTGTCCCTCCCCAGTCTCAGGTACATAAACCATGGAAGAGGTGCCTGTTCAGACCTGAGGCCTTATTCAGAAGGGCCCCCCTTAAGAGCTAAACTTCCTACCTTCTATGTCCTCTGCACCTCTTCTGGATCAGAGATGAACCTAGGGGTGCAGCGAGGCAATGAGTCCCTTCCTGGTCACCCTGTGAATAATCCCTCCAGAAGAGTGCTCAGTCTCCCTGCCTTAGCCTTTTCCTTGCTGCATGTTGGTCAGAAAGCTGCCTTTCCCAGGCCATTTCTGGATCTCTCAAGGCATGTCCTGGAAGGGGAGGGACTGGCCTCAACAGTGCCAAGGGCCCAGGGGCAGAGTCATCCTAAGTGAACACATAGGAGACCCTGCAAAATCAAACTTGGGCACAAAGGTCTTCACACTCTCACTGGAGAGGCAGGCACATTGAGCCAAAGTCAAAGACCAGGGCAGGGGCAGAAGGAGGCACCTATTCTCAACTCAAATCTCTACCCTGCTACTCACCAGACACATGACCTTAGACACAAAAATATTGACAAATTACCTAATTGTGCCCTGCTTTTCCCATATGCAAAATGGGCATAATGATATTACTTAGCTCAAAGTGTTCTTGGGAAGATTTCATAACAGCACTCACTATGTGCATTAGTTGAGCCCTTATTGTGTGCCACGTGGTATTTTAAGACTTTTTAAAATATATCAACTCATTTCATACATGAAAATCATTTGATACAGGATGTATAACAAGTGCTTAGTAGATGTTAGTTATCTTCCAGATATCTGTCATTGTTAGTGAAAAGAAAAGGGGAGCCGGGTGTGCGTGCCTCATGCCTGTAATCTCAGCACTTTGGGAGGCTGAGGTGGGCGGATCACGAGGTCAAGAGATCGAGACCATCCTGGCCAACATGGTGAAACCCCGTCTCTACTAAAAGTACAAAAATGAGCTGGGTATGCTGGCATGTGTCTGTAGTCCCAGCTACTCAGGAGGCTGAGGCAGGAGAATCGCTTCAACCCAGGAGCAGAGGTACTGACCTTTTGTTTCAACTACCTCTCTTCACACCAAACTGAAGCTAATCTTATCTGATAAATGACTGAGAGTCAGAGAGCAAGAAAGAGGATGACATCTGGGATTGACTGGGTGTGCACCTGGGACATGCCAAGGGTCTTGGTACCATGTCTCCTGCCCCCCTCTCCGTCCCCAGCATTCCTGCATTCGACAAGGTGGGCATTTACTCTGTGACCACAGCTGTGATCAGCCTCAGCCAGCCAACAGCAACAGAGGGAAACTGACAAACCCCACCAGGGAAGAGGAGTGAAGAAAAGTTCTTACCAGAGTCTGTAGTGCCTGGGATCCACCCACCTGGAAAGAAGGTAAATTCGTTTTAGAAACACTATTTACAAATGATTTCCTACAAGTCACAGAAATTGGCTTTCGCTTCACCGTACAATCACACCAGAGGGCGCTGTGGCTCAATCTTGGGTTTGTGTGTCTCTGATGTTCTTGCTCAATGAGTTTCACAGTAGCAGATTAAAGCAAGTGGATTGGATATGAGCAGCGCCATCATTTTAGGTGTAATGAAGCCCATGTCTCTTGACCAGCCCCCTAACGCTACGGCTTATAGCGACAGGATGTAATCTACGCATGGAGAAAAGGGCTGGGCAAGAGAAGACAGTTTAAGCTGTTGTCCAGTCTGCAATTTGAGTATAGCTGGCATTGACAACAGCCACTTGGACGCCCTCTAAATAAGAAAATATGTTAGTGTCAGATATTCTGATCCTTCTGACCCATAACCTGAAAACATTTTATTCTACCTTGAAGCAAATAGAAATCTAGAGATCCCTGGATCTTTGTATTCAGTGAGGCCAGACAAGGTCTATCAGACTCAATTGCAGGTTTTGAGTTTCTTTTTGAGCAGTTCTAACTATACTTGTGAGTATTGATATTTCATAGCTTTTGTATATTTTAGCGGTCTTTCAAAGATCAGAGAGAATATGTATTCATTTAAAAAATAGGATAAAACTCATTCTATCCTGTAATCACCATATGGATCCATTAGATCCTTTTATAAATCCAAGATTCATTATTAGCACCTGACTTCGCTTTTCCTGTATCTTGAAACATTTTACTATTTTATCATCCAAGAAATTATTGCATCATTATTCATCAATTATTATATTGTAAGAAAAGGGTAGAATGGTGATGCTGCCTAGAAGGAAGAAGAAATAGTAATATGTCATTATTCTTCCATGCGTAAAGCATTGTATTTTCTTTCAAGAAGTATTTTTTTTAAGATTGGAGACCCTGTCTTCATAGTCTGCTTTTAGCTTTCATTGAATGCAGTTAAGAATTCAAATTTTTTCATTATCTACTAGTGATGGCAAGGAGAAGAAAATTAACAAAGGAAGATATTTTGCAACCATTAGATGAACCAGAAGAGGAATATAAGAGACAAGACACAGCACTCCAGATACTAATAATTGTAGAACTGATTGCACAACAGAAATCTCAGACTATGAGTCTTCAGATGATGATATCCTAGATGAATTTCTCAAATCAAGAATCCAGAAGTCAATGATATAATTCTAAGGTAAAATATGATGCTCTTTACCCACTTTGATAGAGATTTTATCACATGATATTTTGCAGCAAGAACCTGGACCATCTTATTTTGCTAAAAAAAGGACATGTGGTAGTATTCTTTTGTCTTTTGTGATGTTTATATACCAAAATCTATGTGATACAAAAAGGTCTGCTAGGTTTAAATTCTTATTAACATTTCCAATTTAGTTTCTTTCATTATTCCTTTTCTTTTTGCTTCCAGGTAAAAGGGGGATTAGGCATTTGACCAAAGTATCAGATCATTATTTTATTTTTAGAGACAGAGTCTTGCTCTGTTACCCAGGCTGGATTCAAATTCCTGGGTTCAAGCGATCCTCCTGCCTCCAGCGCTGGAGTAGCTGGTACTACAGGCATGTGCCACTACACACGGCTCCTCAGATTCTTTGCCAATGTGGGCCCTGAGAGCATGACAATCATGGTTCAGAAATTTGAATTTCTCTAACAAAACCAACAGACCAGTGACAGGACTTGCTGTGTATGTCAGAGAACTGCTTCACCTGCCTCAATAGCCTGAATGTGAGGTCCACAATGGGCTTCCCCAGCTGCCCTGCTTCATATTGATGGCTTAGGAAGGGGGCCGCTGAAACCATGTGACTACGCACCCCTGATAAGGAAGCAACTCACAATAGAAACCAGAACATTCTTTCAACAGAGATAGCAAACTAGGGAACATGTGTACCAGAACATCCCCACCTCATTTTTCACATGCCATCCGTGCTCCCACACTCAAGGACATGCTGACATTCAAAACTCTGCCATTTAAACACTCTACATGACACCATGCAATTCCCACTGCCCATGGGTATCCTGGGTATCCTGCTTAATATCATGGAGTCAAACTCATCCAACTCAGAAACTCAGAGCTCCAGGGCCTTGACAAGGCTCATCTATAGCATGGAACAGAACACTGAAGTTGTTTCTGGTTCTGCTATGTCCACACATTTTGAATAGACCCTTCTGCACATATTGAGACCAATTTTTAGTCTTCCAAGAATCAACCACATAGCTGTAGATAACTCCAGCTGCCATTGTGGGAATGGTAGTAAATTACCTATGGGGGAAGCTCCCACTTGGTTTTTTTTTTCCAGGAAATGGAGACAGGCTGATGTCTATCACTGGGGATCAGTGTCCAACATAGCTAAGCCATCAGAATGGCCCAGCCAGAAGCCACTAAGAGATCTGTCAAGGTATCTCCCAAAGACATAAGCATTTTCTAAGTGATCCAGTGTCTTTCCATTTGAACTCTGTCACTGCCACAAATCTCATGAAGAT
>NW_016107550.1:2607908-2633685 GCF_001604975.1 Cebus imitator
GGGAGGAGCAGTACGGGAAGAGAACCTAAGCAAACGTTCATTTTGACTTACTGTGAAGTGTTACTGTGTCTTCATAGTTCCCTGAAGATTGTACAGTTTTTATATATGTTATCTCTTTTAAACTTCCCACCAACCCTGCCATCTGCACTTATAGATGAGAAACTGAGGCACATTTGGAGAGTAGGTAAGGACACGGAGACTGTGACATCCCTGTCCACCATCTTCCCCTGTACTCCCTCCTGCAAAACCACTGTCTGCTACCAACCACTCCTGTGGTTCTTGCTGATGCAAGGAAGGTGGTCCACACCAACCTACTTTCCATGGCCCACCAAAGGTGGGTCTTCAACGGGAAGTCACCCAGCAACCTTGACCAAAGCTCCGCATTGCTTTTCTATTGACTTTGCAGCACTATTCAAGATAAGACCATTTCGATCCTCGCAGTTTTCATCTTTAAGGAGGTGGTAAGCCCTTACCCTTCATCTGTCACAAGCACCCAGGTTATCTCACACTCCCAGGCACTGCCTTTCCTGCTCTATAGTCTGCATCTGTCTTAGCACGGTTTAAGGATTTTGTAGATGGGAGCCTCATGTGAGCCCTTGCCATGGAGTCTCACTGTCCCCAAGTGAATGGAGACAGCCCGAGGGGGTGGTGTAGAGGAAGTGGAGGATGCCACAAAGTGGATGTGGTGATGGATTGATTGTTCATTGCTCAATGTGTCAGTTTGAGACATGACCAAGAATGAGCTCTCCAGAGATTTCCTCATTGACCATGTCTGCAGGCTTACCCTTGCCCTCTCTCTCCAGATTTAGACAAGGACCTAAAAAGCAAGTAAGAACTGAAACTGACAGCAGCTGTGCACGCACCCGCTCTTTACCCCTTTATCCCCAAAGACCAATATTTTCCTGCCACCAAAGGCAAGCACTACTTTCCAAACTTCACTGATCAAAAGTCTTTTTTCCTAGAGCTTCAGCAAACGTATCAAGAACACAGAGAAATGGGACTTCGGGAGAACCTCCCGTCAGAGCACCACCCTGACTAGGCAGCACATTACGGCAGCTGCGCAGGGTGGAGAACAGATGGCTTCTGGGGGATGGTGGCTACGGTCAGTCTAAGTCTGTGTCTGTTTCTTTCAAGTTTCGGACAACAGTCGGGGAGTAAGAGGCAAACACTCTTCTTCCCCACTCTGCCTGGCTACTCCTGCACCTGCTCCAGACCTCAGCTCCCTGCAACTTCCTCAGGGTCTCTCTCCCGATGGGCTGCTCACACCTCTCCTGCCATGCACTCTGGCTCCAGTGCTTTTCACAATCGTCATTGTGCCTGTGTGATCAGTTGATGCGTCATCCCTGAAGGCAGGGGACATGTTCCCAAGCTGTGGGCTCTCCTGCTTAGAAGACTCCTAGAAGGACTGGGGTTTTCCAGATGAGGTGGCAAGGATGTTAAGGCTATTTTGAGAGGTCAATGTTAAAAGTTCAGTGATAGCAATCTGCTCATGAAAAAGTCTTTAACATCAACAAGTCAAACTTAGGATGTAGCCAAGAACTGTTGGGAAATGTTAAAAATTTAAATTCACTTGATAACAATAAATTAAAATAGGCAGGATTTAAAGGACACACACACACACACACACACACACACACACACACTTCTGTCACTTTCTTTGTAACTTCTGACCAAAGTAGTGCTTCCAAAATTACACTGCAAACACCAAAGTTTAATCAGTATTGGGCCATGCAGGATGGTTTCTCAAACTGTGGTCTGCAAACCATCCTCCTGTGTGATTTTGTAAAACTGAGGATCCTTGAGCCTCACCTCAGGCCCTCCAAATAAGGGTCTCTAGAGGGAGGAAGAGGAATTCCAAGGACCTATTGAACAAATACTCTAGTTGATTCTGACATGCATGAAGTTTAAGGGTGAGACAAAATAAAATTGAAACACACACACACAGACACAACTGTATAACCATGTGGTCCATTCATGCTGTACTGAAAGAAGTTTCTATTGCCTTTATATTTCAAGAAGGGACACAAATCATAGTTTTATGGAGTCCTTATGCCATTCATTAAAGCTCAGAAAAGCAGCACTTATTCTTAAGATATAAATGACTATATAGGATTCAAAAATTATAAACTAATACAGGATATTCTTTTCAATGTACTTACTATGTGTTGTGAGATGGTCTGATTCAGCGGCTGAAAAGAAATAAAAGAAAAATCAGACACATGTATTTCACCCACAGGAATCCTGACCAAAACACCCACCTTTGAACCAATACAGTAAGCCATGAAGTAGAGCTGTGGCAGCTACACATAAGCCACCATCAACAGATCTATAGTCTGTTCTGGAAATGGAATCCAAATTGATAACAATTTCATAAGTCTTTAGCGTATCCAAGGCAAAATGCAAAACTAGCCCTGGAAATGTGGTGATTAAAAAAAAAAGGTTCTCCAACCCAAATGCCCATCGAGATAGACTGGATAGGGAAAATGTGGCACATATACACCATGGAATATTATGCAGCCATCAAAAATGATGAGTTTGGGTCCTTTGTAGGGACATGGATGAACCTGGAAACCATCATTCTCAGCAAACTGACAGAAGAGCAGAAGATCAAACACCGCATGTTCTCACTCATAGGCGGGTGTTGAACAATGAGAACACATGGACACAGGGAGGGGAGCACTACACACTGGGGTCAGTTGGGGGGAAATAGGGGAGGGACGGTGGGGGGGGGGGAGCTGGGGAGAGATAGCAAGGGGAGAAATGCCAGATGTAGGTGATGGGGAGGAAGGCAGCAAATCACACTGCCACGTGTGTACCTATGCAACAATTTTGCACGTTCTTCACATGTACACCAAAACCTAAAATGCAATAAAATAAATAAATGGGGGAAAAAAAGGTTCTCAATATCTTAAAAATAAGTTTAATAAAATGCTTAGTAATAACTTATGCATTTGCTCCTGTATATTTCCTGCTGAAGATAATTTGTTATTTTACTAAAATACAATTAACCCTTCATCATGGTAGAAAAGCAAATTAAGCTTGTGCACAAATGTGGGACTCACTGCTTTTCTTATTTCTTTGAAAAAAATTAGCCCATCTAGCTTGCATGTATGGGCCTGAGGAGCTGAGTTTGAGAGTTTTGAATTAATTTGCTAGCTTTCAACAAACTGAATGAAATTGCTTAAAGTGCAGATTAGCAATTACTTGGACATAAATTCAAAAAAGTCAAGTGATGTGTTGACAAAAACCAGGGGAGATGAAAATGCCTTTTTTTCCCATAAAATGACAGAGATAATCATTTATCGAGAATCACTCTCTCTCCTAAGGTTATTGGGAGAATTAAAGGAGAAAATGTAGATGAAGTTCTTATCCTACTAACTGGCACACAGTCAGCACACAACAGTATTAGGTACTAGAGTAATATCACTGATGATGATGACTGATTGCACAATTTCTACCACTCATTGTTTTAAGCATTTCACCTATATTATGTCATTTGGTCTTTGTGGCAACTCATGATGGAAGGGTTTTTCCTCTTGGCTTACAGAGATGTAACCTGAAGCACTTAGAGGTAAAATAACTTGCCTAAGATATTAGTATTATTTCCATTTGCCTTTTAGAGAAACAGAGGCTTAGGGAGGAATAGGTATAATTGCTATTATTTCTCTGCCCTGTGCTACACATTTGCATTATCTCTTGGAGGCCCACCTGAGCAGATGACACCAGCATCTTCACTGTGGCCACAGTTATGGGAGAGCCAGCCATTGTGGGGGCAGCTCCACAGGTAGGACTCATATCCTGAGCAGCGCATGTCATCCAG
Source organism: Cebus imitator (assembly GCF_001604975.1). Classification (NCBI taxonomy): domain Eukaryota; kingdom Metazoa; phylum Chordata; class Mammalia; order Primates; family Cebidae; genus Cebus; species Cebus imitator. Next base: position 2,611,729 of record NW_016107550.1, read on the forward strand.
GACAATCGGCCCTGAGCCTTGGCCAAACCGGGCATTTCCTGGGGCGGATACAGCCCAGCCACAGCCAAGCTGCCTGCAGACCACATTGGCATCATTGGTGTCCCAGTAGTCATCACACACGGTGCCCCAGGAATCCTGGTACCGGACCTCCACCCTGCCCTTACACCGGTCACCTCCATTCACCAGCCTCAGGGCCAAACCTAGAGGGAGATACAGAGATTTCACTTCTCTATCCCTTGCCCTACACTGTGAGCAAAGACCCCAAAAAGACCTGACCATCTGACACCCAGATTCCTCAGCATGTTTTCCTGTTTGAACGTAAGCTCAACTTTCCTGACTCTTCAGTAGAGTTTGGCCAACCTTGTGTCTTGAGGGGGCCCGTGTGGCATCATCAATTTCAGGTCCCCCTTGCTTCTGGCCTGACCCCTCAAGTCACGTTCCAATTGTGAAGAACCTGTCCGGCCCATGGCAACTCCTTCTCTCACCAATGGAAGTGCCCCACATGAGCACAGCACTGTGATGGGAATTACTCTGGATGCGCTACCTTCAGAAAACAAAGTAGCCTGCCAGGTGTCACCGGGAGAGCTAGGCTTGTTTCTAAGGTGCCTATAACCCTGCACTTCACACTTCCGCACTCCTGATACCTCTTCTCCTCCCTCCCTCCCTCATGCCCCAAAGTGCCAATTTTGAAAGCCTAATCATGGCAGATGATTTGGGGCATTTGCTAACATGGAAACCTCAGTTCTTGCACCAGAACTTTACACATACCATCTTAGCTAATTCTCAACTCTAACCCATGGAGAAACTGAGGCTCAAGAAGGTTACCCACTTGCTAGTCAACTGACTTGCAAGTGACAGGGCAGGGCATGTCCTCAGGCCATTGCTATTAATCATTTCATGCTTCTGCCTCCTGCTATATAATTTTTTTACATTTGAAACATTTGACCCAACTCATGGCCTATGCTTTTGCACAAACAGGCACTCACATACCCACACAGGACTCTAGTAAGATGAAGAAATACTGAGTAGAGGCAGTTACCATTTGAAGTACTAACTGGAACAGAGTTTTCTTCTGTTGCAAATCCTAGAAAAGAAGAGGAAAAATAAGGGATTATATATATCCAAAAGTCCTCAGTTAGATGCTGCTGTACTCATGTGCCTCTGCTGCCCTGGTGACTGGGTACAACCCCCCTGGACACTCAGTGGGGCAGACTGGGGGCAAAGATCAAAGGCAGGAGGTGTGCATAGGCAGGGGTGGGGATGGAGGCCCAGGGCCTGTCAGCTGGAAGGAGGGAGGGGCTGAAGGGCCCAACCCTGGCAACCCCACCAAAGGAGGTTCTTCCTGTCCTATGTCTAAAACCTAGCAGGGCCTGGATGCAGTGTCTCACATGTGTAATCTCAGCACTTTGGGAGGCCAAGGCAGGAGGATCACTTGAGCCTAGGAGTTGCAGACCAGCCTGGCAACATAGAGAGACCTTGTCTCTACAAAGACTTAAAATAAAATAGCCAGGCATAGTGGTGTGGACCTGTGGTCCCAGCTACTCCAGAGGCTGAGGGAGGAGGAAGGCTTGAGCCTGGGAGGTCGAGGCTACGGTGAGCCATGTCGGGGCCACTGCACTCCATCCTGGGCAACAGAACAAGACCCTGTCTCGTGTGTATGTGTGTGTGTGTGTGTGTGTGTGTGTGTGTGTGTGTGTGTGTGTTTATTTATTTATTTATTTTAAACAAAGCCCAGCAGAATTTTCTGCAGCAGGCCCTCCTGATTCCTTGGGGTGGCTTTAGGCACCGCAACTCCCCAGCCCCAGAGCTTAGATACAGCATTACCAGTTATCATGTGAGCCTCCTGTAAACCAGCTTCTGTGGTGTCTATCACTGTTACTGTTGCTGAACCTGCAAAGCAAAAAGGCCAAATGAGAGGTCATCTGAAAACAAGAGTTAGATCTGACACCCTTCCTAATTAAACTAAATACCACATTTTAGTTTGGGAGTTCACTGGGTTTGTCACTTGTTAATTAATTCAAACAGTGAATATGGAAGAATCTCTGACTGCACCACAAAGCATTAAAGGTCAGTGAGAAAAGAAGAAATTTGTCCAAAAAAGTAAGTCTCCGTCCTCCAGAGCTCACAGGCCACTTGGGCAGACACAATCAGGTGATCATTTGTGTTTGGCCTAATAGGGGCCCAGGGTAGAGGAGAAGTGGAAACCTCAGAGGCAGAAATTCACCGGGTCTCTCCGAGCAGGAACTACCCAGAGAGAAGTGGATATTTGGCAGGCATGGTGGCTCATGCCTGTAATCCCAGCACTTTGGGAGGCTGAGGCAGGCAGATCATAAGGTCAGGAGTTCGAGACCAGCCTGACCAACATGGTGAAACCCCATCTCTACTAAAAATACAAAAATTAGCTGGGCGTGGTGTCACGCACCTGTCATCCCAGCTACTCAGGAGGCTGAGGCAGGAGAATCTCTTGGACCTGGGAGGTGGAGGTTGCAGTGAACCAAAACTGCACCATTGCACACCAGCCTGGGTGACAGAGCAAGACTCCATCTCAAAAAAATAAAAATAAAAAAGAGAGGAGTGGATATTTTACAGAGACGTAAACATGTGTCAACAGAAAATGGGGTGAAAGTAGAATTATCATATAAAATATAGGACGTCCAGTTAAATTTGAGCATCAGATAAACAAGAAATAGTTCTTAAATATAAGTATGTGCCAAAGATTGCATGGGACACATTTATACTAAAAAACAAAAAATTACAAACTAACACCATAAAAACCCTAGAAGAAAACCTAGGCAAAACCATTCAGGACATAGGCATAGGCAAGGACTTCATGAATAAAACACCAAAAGCATTGGCAATAAAAGCCAAAATAGACAAATGGAATCTAATTAAACTCCAGAGCTTCTATACAGCAAAAGAAACAATCATTAGAGTGAACGGACCACCAACAGAATGGGAAAATATTTTGCAATCTACCCATCTGACAAAGGGCTAATATCCAGAATCTACAAAGAACTAAAACAGATTTACAAGAAAAAAACAAACAACCCATTCAAAAGTGCGCAAAGGATATGAACAGATACTTTACAAAAGAAGACATTTATGAGGCCAACAAACATATGAAAAAATGCTCATCATCACTGGTCATTACAGAAATGCAAATCAAAACCATATTGAGATACCATATCACACCAGTTAGAATGCCGATCATTAAAAAATCTGGAGACAACAGATGATGCAAGGTGGCAGAGAAATAGGAACACTTTTACACTGTTGGTGGGAGTGTAAATTAGTTCAACCATTGTGGAAGACAGTGTGGCAATTCCTCAAGGACCTAGATATAGAAATTCCATTTGACTCAGCAATCCCATTACTGGGTATATATCCAAAGGATTATAAATCATTTTATTATAAAGACATATGCACACGTATGTTCATTGCAGCACTGTTTACAATAGTAAAGATCTGGAACCAACCCAAATGCCCATCGATGATAGACTGGACAAGGAAAATGTGGCACATATACAGCAAGGAATACTATGCAGCCATAAAAAAAAAAACAATGAGTTTGTGTCCTTTGTAGGGACATGGATGAATCTGGAAACCATCACTCTCAGCAAACTGACATAAGAACAGAAAATCAAACACCATATGTTCTCACTCATAGGCGAGTGTTGAACAATGAGAACACACGAACACAGAGGGGAGTATCACACACTGGGGTCTGTTGTGGGGGAAAGGGAGGGATGGGGTGGGTAGGGAGGTTGGGGAGGGTTAAAAAAAAAAACAAAAAAAAAAGAAAAGAAAAAAATATTTTGTATCTGAAATTCACATTTCAGTAGGTGTACCGTATTTTTATTTGAGGTATCTGGTAACTCTGGATAAAAGGTACCCCAGAGGCAACAGCAGGCAGGAAATTCTCTTCACTAACCTTCAGTTAAACCCCAGCCAGGTCAACTGAAGCCCTCCATCCTCTGTAACCCACTGAGCACGAGTGTGGGTGAGCCAAGCACACTTCGCACACCTAGCAGGTTCCACTCCAATCAGCTGCATTGTGTGGTGATCTAGTGTCAAATGTGAATCCCAAACCTATTTGTGCCAGTGGCACCTGGCATGACATTAACCTAAATATGAAATAAATTAGTGAAATATGGGTGCAAAAAGAAAGATGTCTTTCTACAAATATAAGGCAGAATGCTTTGGAAAGACTGAATAAATTAAGTTGCTAAAAAGCATCAGGCCTGCACCCCACCTGCAGGCCTACCCACCTGATGTTTTTTTAGCCACTTAGTTTATTCAGTAGAAGAAAGATATATATATTTTTTTTAAAAGTAGAAGAAAGGTGTATAAAACAATAGAACTTTTGCACTTTTATTTGCTTTGCAATTGCTTTTAATTTCAGGTTCCTCTTTAGAGAAACCAAAATTAGAAATAATAGATGATGCATAATGGGTGTGGTTTATGCCAGAAAAATACTGCAGGACTACTGAAGATCCCTGCAGGGAGAGAGGCCTACATCAACAAATTAGGGAATCAGTGTATGTATTACATTGTTTAAGTTAAAACAAAACATCTAAAGTGTCTGTATCATATTTTCTGATTTCCCATTTTAAACAACTTTTTTGAGTAACCAATCAACTACCTGTCTCAGTCACATTAGAAAAGAGTTCTTCTAGAGAAATGATTCCAAACTGGGTTCCATGCAGCATCATCCAGCACCTGGAAACTTGTTGAAAACGTGAAGTCTTAGCCTCACCCAGGCTTACTCTAGAGGTGGCACTCAATGCTGTGTTTTCAGAAGCACTCCCATGATTCTAACACACTAAGCTTGAAAAGTGCTGTTCTGCAACATATGTAAAGGGAACAGTAGCAGCAATGTCATTAGGGTGGTAAGGGAGAATTCATTTACAACTACATACTGAGCTGCAGCTATAATAGATGCTCTTCCACCAGGCAGAAAGAACATTGAGATTATATGACACCTCCACTGCCCTTTGGAATTAGGCTTTAGGGGGTGAAATGCACAGGTAAGCAATTAGTAGCCATAGCAAACATACAGATAAGCAAGCAGAGCATAGCAAACTAAGGGCTCCAATGGAGGGATGTTCAGGAGCCCAGCAGCAGGTCACATTTGATTGACCCTCGAGTCAGACAATCACTGAGCTATACCAGGCAGGATGGACAGAAGGGAGCCAGGCAGAGGCGAAGGTCCAAGTTAAAATTAGCGCTAACGAAGTAGAGACACTATAAATAAACCGCTCCTTCGAAATAACCTCCTAAGAATAAAACTACAAACTATGCAAAACTTCTTGAGCGCCTCCTCAGACAGAGAAGAGCCAGGTTTCCGGATGGAAACACTGAGCATAGAAATGTTGATCGTTCGAAACTAATTCATAGGTTTCATATAATTTTTACCAAAGGGTTTTTCTTTGTTTGACTAGTTCTTTCAAAAAATAATTCTACAGTTCCTCAGGACAGTTAAATAGGCTAAAAATAACTGATAAATTCTTGAAAAATAAAAAATATCAACAGGGCAGGGTGTTAGGAAGATGGAAATGGGGATGGGAGAATCTGTGTTCCCCATGGACTTGGGAAGCAGATGACCAGCGTTCAAGTTCTAGCTCCGCCCTGTATTTTTTCTCTGAACACAGGTAAGTCAGGCGACCTCACTGGTCTTCATTTCCTCATTTGTAAAAGGGTGATTATGCTACTTCATAAGGTTATTGTGAAGAAAAATTCAGAAAACATAAGTCAAATGTTTAGTACTGTGTTTGCCATGTAACAGCACTCAAAAAATTATTTGCTCAAAATTAGTAAAATAAAGTGAGATAAAGTAAATTATAGCTATAAAAATTAAAATCTAGAAAAAAACCTAAGTCAGATATTTACCTCACACCAGAAAGCAAAATAATTTTCAGAACTAAATAACTATTTTGTAAATGCACAAAAATAAGAATAGTTACATTTTTATCTGATTCCTGTTAGAAATTTCTAGATTTAAAAATCAATAGAAGAAACTACCCAGGCGTGGTGGCTCATGCCTGTAATCCCAGCACTTTGGGAGGCTGAGGCAGGTGGATCACCTGACCTCAGGGGTTCAAGACCAGCCTGGCCAACATGGTGAAATCCCGTCTCTACTAAAAACACAAAAATTAGCCAGGCATGGTGGCGGGCACCTGTAGTCCCAGATACTCAGGAGGCTGAGGCAGGGGAATCACTTGAACCCAGGAGGCAGATGTTGCAGTGAGTCAAGATCGTGCCGCTTGCTCTGGGCAACAGAGCAAGACTCCATCTCAAAAAAAAAAAAAAAATCAATAGAAGAAATCACAAAGAAAATCAGCAGTACATTTAATTACACAAAAATATAAAATATGTGTGCAGAAGAAAATCAAAATCAAAAGGCAAACCACAAACTCGGAAAATATGTGTCATCAATATAATGCTAAAGTATCAGTACACAAAACACAGAGTTTATGTAATCAATAAAGAAGACACCAACTTTAACAAAATTTGGACAAAGGACATAAACAGATGATTCAAAGTAAAGGAGTGCAAATGGCTTAAAAATGTTCACTCTCACTATAAGCTAAGAAATGCAAATTTAACTGACCATATGCCATTTTTCCATCCAGCAGTTCAGCCAAGACTTTTGAACAGTAACTTCAGAGCTGGTGAAAGTGCAGAAATTGCTACTCATGTTTTTTACTGGTAGGAGTAAGAATTGGCACATTTCTGGAAAATGATTTAATTTATTAATTTATTTATTTTTGGGACAGAGTGTCACTCTGTCACCCAGGCTGGAGTGCAGTGGCACAATCTCAGCTCACTGCAACCTTTACCTCCTGGGTTCAAGTGCTTCTCATAGAAACAAACAAACACTGGTACCTTCCTACTAAGTTTACTCCAGGCTTTATTTGGATTTCACCAGTTTTTCCTTTTCTGTTCCAGGATCCAATCCAAGAGCTCAGATTACATTTAAGAAGCCGCATTTGGATAAAACATTAGGAAAATGTCTAGAGTAGTAACACTAAATAGCTCTGAGGCTCTGTCCACCTGCCAGACAGGCACTGCATGGGTTGGAACATAACCCCCATATAAATGAGTAAACTGAGGCTCTCAGAGTCTCCATGTGGGCAAGTGGCAGAGCAGGGGCATTTCTGGGGCCAGCAGTGGGTACCACAGCACAAACCTGGGCAAACTGAGTTTTTCTCAAGAGTTCTCATGAAGACCAGAGCTGACAGGTGCCTGCCACCTCGGTACTTCCAGTGCAAAGCTCTGTGGCCAGGCTCCAAACACTGAGTTAGATGCCATGGTTCAGTTCAACACCTCAGCTCCTTGCAAGGAGCAGCAAGGGCCAGTGGCCAGAGCTGCCATTTGAATGCTGGTGAACTTTCATCCAGATTCAAGCCCTAACCCAGCCATTCACCAGTGCCGTCTTTGGACAAGCCAATAACCGTTCTGAGCCTCAGTTTCCCCATCTGAAATGTGGAAATAATTGTTCCTAACCTCAGGGATGTTAGCAGATTTAAATAAGAGAATACAGGTCCACTTCAGAGAGCATTAATTCCCACCTCTGAGTGGCAAATACAGACACACATGTGTGCATGCGTGTCCATATGCACACACATAACATCATGGGCAAACTACAAATTACCTCAACCAAAGGGCACTGCTGCCTGTTGTTCCTTTGTCAATAAAGACAGGGCAATTCACCTCCGGTCTATAGTGGCTGATGTGAATTCCATGTCACAATTCAGAGCCAATCTGGAGGGTGAACTTGGTACTGATGAGAGCTGGGGCTGAGGATGTGGCCTCCCAGTTTCAGATGCTTCTGATGAAGGCAGGATGAGGATGCTCAGTCTCCACTCCCCCGAGGTCCTGGGCCCGGTGGCCTCCAGCCCCTCCACACCATGCACACACTGTGTGCACATGCTGGTCAGAGGGCGTGGGCCTGCTCCCTACCACCCGGATGTGAGAGCTGGGTCTGGGGGTGCTGCTTTCATGAAGACAACCTCCCAAATGAATCTGAATCTTCATAGCTTTTCCCACTGAGCCCAATGGGAGAATGAGAGTTCCGGAAGTTATCTGAAAATTAGGTGATTTTTACCCTGTCTCCTGAAATTCATGAATCTAGCAAAAGGTGACACAAAAGAAAAAAAATGGCAGTAGGAAAGATAAAAGAGAAGAAGGAAGAAAGAAATGAATAAAGGGAGGGAGAGAAACAAAAAGGGAGAGAAGGAAGGTAGAAAGAAAGTAGAAACAGAGGGAGAAAGAGACAGAAGTAGGGAGGGAAGATGATAATCGCTGCCCAGTAGCTGAAGAGAGAGACAGAGACAGACAGAGAGAGAGAGAGAGAGAGAGACAGAGACAGAGAGAGAGAGAGAAAGGGGACACTAGCTGCTCAATAGATAAAGAGAGACAGAGAGAGAAGCAGAGACGGGGAGGAGGGAGGGAGGAAAGGTAATAACTGCCTGATAGATGAAAGAGACAGGAAGATACAGTGAGCAGGGCAGGGAGAGAAAGGCAGAGACAGAAACAGAGGGAGAAGGAAGGAGAAAAGGTGATATCTGCCAAAAGATGGGAGAACGAGAGAAACACAGAGAGACAGACAGAAACAGAGAGAGTGAGAGAAGAGAAAACATAACAATAACTACATGGCAGGTGAGAAAGAAAAATAGAGAGACCAGGCAGAGAGAGACAGAGAGACAAATAGGCAAACTGAGAATCACTTGTTCCCTTCGTATCTCTGCAAAGTGCCATTGAGATGCAGCAATCAGAGTGCTTTGCCGATGACTCTCACATCTATCATCTGACACTCTAAGAACCTACAGCTATGCTTGAGTGACTGGGTTTCAAGTGTTTGTTTAAAGCTGTGCATGACACACAAACTTGGAATTCCAAGACAAACTTGGAATCTTAATGATCTTGTCTGTGCTCAATCATTTGACCTGATTTTGCTCGGCAAATATTAGCCATCAAGCCCAGACACACTTGTAGAAAGAAGCCACATAAAGGGCATTTACAGTGGGAATCTTTTCTGCCCGTTTTCATTGTGTACAAATTGTGTGTTTAGCCAATTGCTGCAAAGTCTGAGAGCCTCTTAACAGTACACATCCACCTTTCCTGAATTTTAGGGATTTTTCTAAGACCAATCAATCATTCCTTTAGTTGAATGACTTACTGAAAACACTGACAGAATGACTGGCTTTTTCTAACTACAACCATTTATATTTCTCATCCAGAAACAAAGCAAAAAAGAGCCATTCCTCCCGAACACCTGCAAACAATTACAATTATCAGCAAAGGACTACCCACTCTTTGATATAAAACTTCCCTTGAAATGGAAAGTAGTAGATAACATTTGCCATGATTGGGTCTGCAGGAGTGAAATTAATGAATATAATAATTAAACATAATACCTGTAGGTAGAACTTGTCCCCATAAAAGACATATTTCAAGGATGACCGTGGAGATCCCCATTTTGCTGGGTTCTTCTCAATTGATTAGAAGATCCTAGACATTTATAGGTACCTATCTAAAAGGAGGTGTGCCCTCTAGGGTGGTATATTTCTACTGCTATAAATCAATATAAAGGAAGTGAGGGCTTTCGGTAACAGTCGATGTCTAATCTGTGGGAGAAACTTAGGTGTGTTTGATCGATTGTCATATGAACAATCTGGCTGTTGTCCAACTGCAAATGCAGTGACATAAGTGAACCATTTCCAACTTCCTTCTAGGTGAACCTCGAAGGCTCTCAAGTGTTTCCTGAATACAGGCTTGATTTTCACCCTGCAGAGTTCAAGTTAACCTGTGGGAAGATGAAAATCAAGCCTATATTCAGGAAATACTTGTGAACATCGAAGGCTCTCAAGTGTTTCCTGAATACAGGCTTGATTTTCATCCTGCAGAGTTCAAGTTAACCTGTGGGAAGTCTGCCCCGAGGTTTGGGGCAGAGCAGGATATGGGCTGCTCAGCAAATACAGGACACGGTGCCAAAGGGGAAAGCATCTCTTTGGGATGGTTTTTCCCGGCAGGACATTCTCTCATGGGCCCCTGTGCAGTGCGCGTAACCTCACCTTGGAAGAACAAGGAGACATGAGCGAGGATGTGACCGGAGAGCAGAAGGCATGAGGGAAGGTTCCGTGGAGACCATAGGTCCGTAATAGCTTTGGCCACAGTCTTCTGGGTCTCACGCGAATTCCACAAGAGGAGCTGAGAAACACATGGCCTCACACTAAACCACCTCCAGCCATTTCACACAGTTTTGATTTCTTGTCCTTGACATGCACATTGTATGAGCTTGGCAAACCCACAAAACCTGCCCCTAACCTCCACCTACCTTGCACACAATCCCCCTCCTGGGACTTACTAGGTAAATATCACTTCGCTCTTTGTAACCCTCAGAAGTCATCACCAGACTCTGGTAATCCACTCCCTACCGCCACCACTCTACTGAGAAGGTTGCCTGACATTGATTTTTGAACCAAGACACTCTTGATGGCCAGTAACTCTTGGTTAAAAGCAGACAGCTTTCCAGGACTTGCCTCTGTTTCCTAACCTGGATGAGCTGTGGCCTGTTCCTCAGCTGGGATGCTGAGGCCATCAAATGACACTTGGCTTCTTTGCCATGCACTGTTCATCAGTCGTCTGTGCTGTATTCTAGAAAGGTACCATGAACCCATGGCCTGTGTCAGCCACCAGTCAGAATGTAGGGCTGGAGGTCTGCCTTTGGCTTCATCCAGATGAAAGTTACATTCATTCCTAGATTTTCTTTTGAATCCCACAACTCTTCTTACTGCTTCCAGGTGCCTCTTCTCCCCTTGAGGAGAACAGGCACACAGAATAGGCTCACTGTGGTTCATGCTGCCACTGTCAGCTCAGTAGCTGATAAGCCCTGGGTGACGAGAGAACAGGGTTACTCATCTACCAGGGAATGCCCAAGACCAGACACATGCTGAGTTCCTCTTAGAAGGGGATTATGATCCCTTGCTTCCTGGGGTGTTGGGCTGAGAATGATTATGCAGCTGGGTCTGGGATCCTCAGGGTGTCCACCAGTCAGCACTGCCTGCCGTAAGCACAGCAGGGAAAAATGATGGTAAGATTACTAAATATCTGTGAGCAAGAAGGGGGAAAAGTGTCCTTCTTAGACAAAAGCAGACTGCCTGGTGACAATTTCACAGAGGGTAGCAAGTATTAGTACAAGCCGCTATGAGAACATGAAGAAAAGCATCTAAATAGGATGGCAGAGGCTGTCTCTCAGAGCTAGAAGATTGGATGAGGGACAGGAGAGATTCCCCCAGCCGTGCAGGAACATCCTTCTTGAGAATTGTGTGTGATGTTTGGAACTGCCAAACTTCCCTGTTTTTGTTGTTTGGTGGCCGCACCCTTTGTCCATGGTGCTTAGCAGCAAAGGTCCTAAGACAACAAGGGCTTGTGAGCTTTCTGTTCAGTAGATACCGGGAAGAAGGAAGTGGCGAAGCCTAGCTGTCATTTCAAAGCCAGCCCAGGTGGGCATCCCAGGCGGGAAATGCGTGATGTCAGAGGAACAGGACGGATGTGGCAGTCCTAGGCATGTGGACAGAAGACAATAGGGCTGAGGGCCACCTTCGAACACCCTGTTGGCCCTCGGGCTTCACCGTCAGGTGCCCCATTTTGTCCCAAGGCCATTTTGTGGCTCACAAGACACCATTTAGAGAGGTCTTTCTTGGATGAAGAGGAGGGTTTAGGGGGAAAACCCCCTCCAGCAGCCCCTCCCAGAGGACCCTCATCTTCCCCCGCCTACTGGCTAGAAGCATCTGCTTAAACAGCACGGCATGGAAGACACAACCACAAAGTTCCATTTTATTCACCCCAAAACTACCATAAAGAGCAACAGAGAGCAAGAGAAGCCCAGTAAAGCTCGGAGACTTGGCACCCAGGCCCCATTTGCAAAGCACCTTCCCCAGGCAATTTCAAGCCAGCGGCACCCCACAGTATACTCCAGGAGGTAGGGCCAAGCCCCTAAATCCCAGCACTGGAGGCCTGGTCTTCATGGGGAAGAGCTCCCTACAGGGGTCATATGTAACTTTTTTTTTTTTTTTTTTTGACAGAGTGAGACTCTGTCACCAGGCTAGAGTGCAGGGGCACTATCTTGGCTCACTGCAACCTCCACCTCTCAGGTTCCAGCGATTCCCCTGCCTCAGCCTCCCGAGTAGCTGGAACTACAGGTGTGCACCACCATGCCCAGCTAATTTTTGTAATTTTTAGTAGAGACAGGGTTTCCCCATGTTAGCTAGGATGGTCTTGATTTCTTGGCCTCATGATCCGCCTGCCTCAGCCTCCCAAAGTGCTGGGATTACAGACATGAGCCACCACACCCGGCCATATGTGGCATTTTTTAAAGCTGCAGAATCCTTTCCTAAATTAGAATTCATGGGGAAGCCCCAAAACGTAAAACAGGCCAGTGGAAGGGTCCTGACTATGATGAGGGTTTCCCCTTCCAGGCCCCTCCCCTTAGGGCCATCTGCTGACAGAGCTGAGTACTCCCCGTGGGTGGCCAAGTCCTCCCTTCATTAGACACTGAGAGAGCCAGCAGGGACCCTGGGGCTGCCAGGCATATACCCCTGCCTGAAGCTGAGCTGGGGTCCCAAGCAGATTCCCCAGAATATCCCGCTGTTCTCCTTCAAAAGATTCTTTCTCCTCACAGACCAGTGCCCTGGGAAGCCAGAGGCAGATGGAGAGCAGGGAGGCAGCCCAGGGCTCCTCCCACCTCCCACCTCTGAGGGGTCTCTGATTTCTGAGCCAGGAGCCCTGTGACCTGACAGACAGACGAAGGGGAGAGAAGAACAGGAGCCTTGCAGGAAGGGTCGGGGCTGTAGCGCCTTCGGGTAGCTGTTGTTTGGCTTCCAGCCTCTGCGTCCCGTAATCTGTGTGACCAGCGCTCCACTTCAGGTGTCAGTATGACCCCAAACTCTAATCTTGCCCTCACTGAGTAGCACACACAATTGTCGGTCATTGTTGCCCTTGTAACAGTCTTTTGACATTGAATGTCTGATATTTATAATGTTGCTCATTTTTGTTGCTCAGAGAGCTAGTCTTCCCAAACAGTTATAAGGGCACGCCTTCCTACCCTCCTTCACTCACTCCGGGTCACCCCCCACCGCCCCACACCTCCCTGCTGTGCTTTGAGGACCAGAGTCCCATTGTCTCCTGCTGCACCTCCATAATCCCAGTGCCCCAGACAGAAAAAGAGCAGACGCTGGGTAGGCATTGGTTTTGGAGGTGGGTGTTGTGAGCAGCTCAGCCCTGCTGTCCAGGGGTCCCTGGAAAGAAGCCTGTGGTTCAGCGGGGCTGGTGATGAGCCAGTTCTCCTTCACCATTCAGCCTCCAGCTGGGGACAATGCGGTCCAGAGAGAGGAAATGACACACAGAGCTGAGACCACATCTAGAACAGCACTCACAGAAAACGCCGCCTCCCATCTGAAGGACAGATGAGCTCCATGTTCATCAGGATGCCATCCAACTGCAGAATCTTCCAGCAACAAACACAGCCCTCTAGGGACTCCTGGCACACAGAGATCCCATTGCATGCCTCCCATCTTGCTCAGAGTAAGGCTGAAAGCACTCCCATGGTTTATAAGGCCCCGCATGAGATACCCCTGCCTCTCTCTCCCGGTCTCCCACTCTAACCATCATCCAGCCCCAGGGCCTTTGCACTTGCTGCTCCCTCTGTCTGAAGACTTTTTCCCCAAATGGCCGAAGACTCACTCCTTCCCTCATCCAGAGGTTTTCTAATATGCATCTCCTCCATGCAGCCCTACTGGCTGGCCCTCCCCAGCACTCCCTAACATTCCCCTCCTCTCCCCACAGCACCCCTCACCATCCAGCCTCCTTCTATTTTACTTCTTTATTCTTTTGCCTATCTGATCCCACTAAAATGCAAGCTGTACAAGGTGAGATTTTTGTCTGTTTTATCCATTGTTGCATATTCAGAACCTAGAACAATGCTTCACACAAATAGAGATGCTCAAGAAATATCTGCAGCTAGGCTGGGCGCAGTGGCTCATGCCCGTAATCCCAGCACTTTGGGAGGCCAAGGTGGGCAGATCACTTGAGGTCAGGTGTTTGAGACCCACCTGGCCAGTATGGCAAATCCTGTCTCTACTAAAAATACTAAAAATTAGCTGGGCATGGTGGCACATGCCTGTAGCCCCAGCTACTCAGGAGGCTGAGGCAGAAGACTCTCTTGAACCCGAGAGACAAGGGTTGCAGTGAGCTGAGATCACGCCACTACACTCCAGCCTGGGCAACAGAGTGAGACTCCATCTCAAAAAGAAAAATATAGATATATCTGCAGGCTGAATTGAAAAGGTGAGCATGGGCAGATCTGGAAGAGGAGGACCAGGCCCCTTTGTACAGATGGTTCAAGTGAATTCTGCATTTGCTGAAGGATAATGCTGTTCATTCATCTGTTCATTCAGCAAACACACGCTGATGCCTCTAATGTACCAGACACTGTTCTAGGGAATGGGGGCTGCAGCCTGATGCCAGATGGACATGCTCCCTGCCCTCACAGGGAGGTAACACAGACAACAGACAAGAAATCAATCAGTAGGAAGAAGGGTTTCAGATTGTGGTAAGAATTATGGACGAAATGGACAAGGTGATGGCATAGAGCAGCTGTGGTCGGGAAGAGGATTTGCATAGGGCATCATATTAACTCACTAACTGCTCCTGGTATGAGAAATCTAAGGCTCAGAGAGGTTAAGTAACTTACTCAAAGTCACACACCCAGAAACTGGCAGAGCCAGAGCTTAAATCGAAGTCTGACCCCATAGCCTGGTAATTTTCCAAAAGATGCTGAATCTTTCCCCTTCCCACCAAAAGACTCTGTTTCCATTCAAATGGTGGGTTTGAGTCCCCTCAACCAAAGGACATCTTGCTATTCAGAACCATTCGAAGGAATGTGAAGAGAAGGAAAACTGGCTCTGAGATCATCAGGATGAGAGCAGAGTTTTTGACACAACTCTGCAAAAGGTGGTAAGTGGCCTATCCCCAAAAGAGTGAAGGGAGAATATTTTTAACGGCAACGCTAGATCTACACTGACCTGGTGAGAATCACAAAGGCAACTAGCAGTTTAGGGGAGGCTTACAGCCAAGGGGGAAATAAAAGGAGACTGAAGCTGTGACCCCTGCCCCCGGGCCCCTGTGCTACCCTCATTTCTCTCTCTCTCCCCCACCACAGATCCCAAGAGCCATTCAGCTTCGCCAACAGTCCGCATCCTCCTGAAGTTATTTTGCAACTCTCTTCTGTTAAGCCACTTGAGGTTGGTAAAGTACAGTGTGCTGACTCTCCAAGGGGTTATTGTAACTGAGCAGAGAATCTCTGGCTACAGGCTCAAGGACAAAGTAAACAAAGCAAGAGCCAGGGGCAGCGTTTCCGGCAGGGCAGCATCACTGAGCCTCAGCCTTTCAGAGCTGGTTCAGCCCAGGGTGATCAGGTTCCAGGAAACCCAGGTACACAAATTGTACTCACCAAACACTAATTGGTAAACCAGGGGGCCAATTCATCCATTTCCAATAGGGTGTATACTTTGGCTCCAGAATTAGTCTGCTTGAGGGACAAAATTATATATCAATAGTTTGCTTGGGTAGCAAAGAATGAGGACAAGGAAACTGGAGGGTACCCAAAAGCAACTCTTATCAAGATATAAAACCTGGTCATCATCCTTCCTGCATAAAGAACTATGCTGGGCACCTCTAAATGCTTGACAGCATGACTGCCCCCCTCTAAATCCCAGGCATGAAGCTCTGGTATGTAAGAGACATGGGAGACTCTTAAAAAGGCCATCTCCAAGCCAGGGCACCCATGAGCTTAGGCTGCAGCCAATTCAATTCATTTCATAATTATTCATGTTCAATTCAAGTTGTTTTAGAAGGGTGGCATTTGTTGGTCTTTTTGTTGAGTTAAGAGACTGGGGCTCAGTGCCTTTAGAGGAAGTCTTGTGGTTCAAAGGGGGCTGACAGTGGTCAATGTCTACGTAAAGGACATTCCCCTTCAACACTTTCACCCATGACTTGGAAAGAACATAGAGGGAGGGATGAATAGGAAGCCAGAGATACCACCACTATGCAGGCCAATCTGGGAAGGCTGAAATGAGTCACGGGGCAGACATGAGCAAGTGGACCTCAAACCTAGCAAACAACTGTGCAGTTCCTGAACAATAGGGGCAGCGGGGACAGTGGGGTGGGTTTTACTGAGTCGTGTGAGAACAGTTGCAGGGTTACAGTTGACTGGAATTGCCTGGAAGTCCAGTAGAATAAGGATGCCACAAAAAGCAGATGGATTGGGGCAGGTGCGGTGGCTCAGGCCTGCAATCCCGGCACTTTGCCAGGCTGAGGCAGGCGGATCACCTGAGGCCAGGAGTTCGAGACCAGTGCCTTGCCAACATGGTGAAACCTCGTCTCTACTAAAAGCACAAAAATTAGTCAGGCGTAGTGGTGGTAGCCTGTAATCCCAGCTACTTGGGAGGCTGAGGCAGGAGAATTGCTTGAACCCGGGAGGCAGAGGTTGCAGCTAGCCAAAATCGTACCATTGCACTCCAGTCTGGGCAACGGAGAGAGACCTTCTTCTGGGGGAAAAAAACAGGTGGATCTAAGGGCATTTTAATTGTTGCATGGACCCCTGAACCACTTCCATCCGAGTGGACCAGATCATACCTCAAGTATCAGCATAGTTGCCACCAGTCAGTCCATGCACGAGACCACTGCTTCTCAAAGAGCAGGCCCCAAACCACCAGCATCAGCATCAGCTAAGAACTTGCTAGAACTGCAAAATCTGAGGCTGCAGAGTGGGCCCCAGCAATGTGTGTTTTAACCAGCCTTCCAGGGGATTCTGAGGCTTACACAACATCAAGAACATCTGCATAAGGAACACTGGTCTGTTTGCTCCACCTCCAGGCACAAGCACTCTAGGGATGAAGCAGAGCCAGCGGCGGTGGGGAAGGAGGAGAGTTCAGAGATAAGAAGTACAGTCAGAAACATGAGCTGGGGCTGAATGGATATCAGGGGAAGGGGACAAAGGAGGCCAAGGAGCCCAGAATGACCCCCTGGTCTGATTGGAGTCATTGCCACCAGGCATGGATGCCACTACGTAAGACAGGGAACCCAGGGGGAAGGGGGTCTCTGGGGATAGTGAGTGCATTCCAGGCTCTGCTGCAGCCCCACTCTCCCTCCCTGCCCCTCCCGTGGGCTCCAGCTACTCCCACCAACCCCAGCCCCCTCCACCCAGTGCCTGCTTCCTGTCCATCCTTCAACTACTCACGGGTCATCTCCACCTAAATGAAATCTTAAACTGCACACCGAGGGCATTTAGCCCTGGAGAGAGTAGGACAGGGCCCTGACCTAAGATACGTAAAAGGACTAACACGAGCCCAGCAGCAGCGTGGGCTGGCCACAAATAAGAGGGGCCCACGCCTGCTCGACTCTGGGGTCTTTGGCAGCTGCACTCAGCCCCATGGGTTAGGGTGAAGAAAACAGTGCCAGGTGATTCCAGGGGTCTGGAAGGCGGGAAAACAGAGCATCATGGATGTGATATCGGGGCTGGAAAATGGTTGTAAGAGGTACCAGGTAATTGGGAGGTGGCCCCATCACCAGCTGTGTGGCCGCCGTCACAGGGTAGGGAGGGCTGGGACCCCGAGCTGAGTGCAGACTGGCATGTCAGGCCATAGTCCTGGAAGTTGCTCTGGTCAGGGTGTGGCCATGGGGCTAAGGAGCCTAAGGGGAATAAAGACAAGGCCACTGGGCATGGCAGCTGGAGAGATCCCTAAAAATCACAAGACAAATCCAATGTTGTCCTGTGAAATAAACCCTTCAGTGGCAACCCCAGCATGCTCCAAGTGAAGATCAAGCTCCACAGCAGTGCCTGTACCTAGGCCCACGGTCCTGGTCCTGCTTCTTATCCCAGGGCAGTGATTGCTTCAGCCCCCTTTCTCTTAGCGAAGCCGGAGGTTGGGTTGGGCTATGATGTGGTCACCTCCCCTGAAGTCAGCCCCTGTGCACTTCTGGCACCTTCTCACGGTCCTCCGCCCTCTGACTGACAGCCCAGTCAACCTGCCTTCTCCTCCCAGCCTGACATGCTCTACCCACCTCCTTTTCTCACCTTCGGCCAGAAGCAAGGGTCATTCAAGTCAGTGAAACCACACTGGGGCAGAAGAGGAAGACAGAGTGAGCAACAGGAGGCAGGGGGCACTGGTGACCAACGGTGCTGTGCCTTCACGCCTCACTGTGCCCCAGGATTGGCGGGAAGACACACAAGAGCCCAGCAGCGCCCTTGTAGGGCCTCTGGGCAGAGCAGTAGCCCAAGCCGCCCACGCTCCAGTCATGGAGATGCTGTCTCTGCCAGCCTATTATTCCTACAGTGAGGATGGTGGCTGTGGCTCTGGACTGCAAGCAAAGTGGGCCAAGTTGAGCAGCCCAGGGGACACCCATCCATCACCCAGAAGGAAAGCCTTAATGAAGGAGGTGAGCTGGGCGTGGTGACGCGTGCCTGTAGTCCCAGCTACTCGGGAGGCTGAGGTGGGAGGATCGCTTGAGCCCAGGAGTTCAGGGCTTTAGTGTGCTATGCCGATCGGGTGTCCACACTAAGTTCGGCATCAATATGGTGACCTCCTAGAAGCAGGGGACCACTAGGTTGCCTAAGGAGGGGTGAACCAGCCCAAGTCAGAAACGGAGCAGGTCAAAACTCCTGTGCTGATCAGTAGTGGGATCGCGCCTGTGAATAGCCACTGTACTCCAGCCTGGGCAACATAGCGAGACTCCGTCTCTATTTAAAAAAAACACAAAACAAAGGAGGTAGGGGAAGGATCTGTTGCCCATGTTGGTTGAAGAGCCTGCTGTCGTCCCAAAGTGAGCTTAGTGGCAGGTATGGCCCTGGGGGCCCTGAAGCCCTGGCCATGCCGCTCTGTCCCAGAGAGCTGGTTCACAAAGAGTTTAAGGCAGAGGCCCAAATCCACTGCTCACCTCATCAATAAATACCAAGTCAGCCGTGGTTGAGAGCTTGGCAGGTAGTGTTGAAAACCACAACAAATACTCTAACTCCAAGGAAACTGGAACAAAGGAAGAGTTTTAAACACATACAGGGCAATGACAAGCCCACAACACAGCCAAACCAAAGGACAAAAGTGCCACTGGTGTCGCCAAAGCTAAAGGGTGGCATGGCCACAATGGGGTCCCTTATGCCTGACCAGTGAGGAGGGAAACCACAATGGATGGCCTCCATGAAGCCATCACTGGCACTCAGCTCGTTCCTTGAGTGGGACAGATTCCATCTATATTTCCTTCTTCCTCGTCATAGCATCAGGCTCAGGAGCCAGTGCCTGTGTGTGTGTGTGTGTGTGTGTGTGTGTGTGTGTGTGTGTGTGTGAAAGTGCTCAAGGGTGGGCAGGTGTGTGTGCGCATAGGTATGGGTACATGAGTGTGCACATGTGTGAGTGGGCATGGGTGTGTGTGTGCACATCTGCTGGGGCACATGTTTGTGTGTGGGGGGTACACTCCATGCATGTGTGCACATGTGGTTGCATGTGTGTGGTGCAGGGGGCACATGTGTGGGAGCTCCTATGTGTGTGCATGTGTGTGTGTGAGTGTATGTGTGTGCCCATGCATCTGACAGTAACTCACAGCAGATGGATAACCAACACCCATTGCAGTGGATGTAATTGAACAAACACATTTTTTCATGGCATTCGAAGCCACCTTGCTGGTGGTTTTGATGGGACGGAGGGGTCAGTACAGGGAAACCACGAGGTCCAGCACAGCAAAGAGCTGGTCCCGGCAGTTCCAGGAAGGGGAAGTGTCAGCCCCATGAAAGGAGCCACCACTCGCTCCCCAGGTGGAGTGGAGCAGCTGTGCCCCCTCCAAGGCTGTGGTAGCTTGAGCAGTTTGTTTGCCTTGCTCCAAAGAATTTGATGCAATTTTCACAACCTTATACAATATGACAGCAAAGAAAGAAGTGGGTAGGAAGACCACATGAATGGAAAAATAATGGTAGAGCAGGGAAACAAAGGCAGGGTAGACTGAGAACATAAAATTGAGGAATACCATAGAGCCTTCCACTAGAGGGACAAGTTGACCAAGAGATCAACTTGAGTTGTGGCTCTAAGCCTCCTAGCAGCCAAAGCAAACAAGGAAACAAGACCAGTGTTTATAAGATATAACCCATTTGCTGTTCTTAGGCATTACTTCTGTTGCCAGGACCTGGAAAAATGTTTCCCACATGGCCTCATGGAGGCCTTACCTGGGAGAAGGGCTGCGGCTTTCAAATCATGTTTCCACCTCCCAGAGATGTTGGAGTGATGAAAAGGGGGAGAAGAATGAGCTCTGTAAGGCCAGTTGCCTTGCCGGGAGGCCAGACACACCCACCTCTGTACTCAGCACCCAGCTCTGCCACATGGCTCCCCTGGAAGGCTCCAGCTAATGCAACACCAGCCGGCTCTCACACCGGAAAACCCACCCAAAAACCCTCCAACCAATAGCCCTCCAACCCTGTCTCAATCCCGCTCCCCTGGACCCAATCAGAGCACCCAGCTGTTGCTGGTGTCTCTAGCTATAACCCCCACCTCCCCCCCCCACCCCAGGAAGTCAGCGTGACTTCTCTAGCCCCCTTTCCCTGGACCAGAGAACCTCGCCTGGGAGCTGAATAAATTGGCATTTAATTTTTTTATACTGGCTTCAGTTTCCTCATTTTAAACTCAGCAATAACCTTTACAAGCTCTGCTCCCGGGCCTTCCTCTTCCCCACAATCAGCTCCTGCAGAGCAGGTCTGCTTTTCTGGGTAACACTTAGGGTGCTGCCCCGAGCTGGAAGCTGCTCATTTCAATTCCCAGCTGCCGGAAACATCACCTTGACTTCGTTAAAATTTCTTCTGTCTGTTTTCTAACATCCAAGATTCCCAGGGGCCTTCCTCTTCTAGGCCAACAGAGCTCTCTCCCAGTGAGACCCAGCCCATATCTGGGTCCTGTCCCCTTCTCCTCTCCCTCCTCCTCTCTCCCAGCAGCCCCAGGTGATGTTCTCAAGCCTTACCTGGGCTAACAAACCGCCTGGGAGGGTAATTGTCCTCCTCAAATTGCTAATCTCTCAAGAATTCTCCTGTGGGGCTTTCTTCTCCTCTCTCCTCAGACAACAAAGAGAAGAGAAAAAAGCTAAACCCTCAACAGGGAGGGAAAGGCTGTGTCCCCAACATAAAATACTGCAAGTGTCCTTGATTACAGTGCAGCATGGATTCTATCTAAAACATGTTAGATTAATGACCACAATGAGAGAGGAACAAGGGAGAAACAGCACATTCAAAGTACATCTCAATTGCGAGACAATTCTCAATTTTGCATTAAAAATGGCATAAAAGATGCATATTAGAATTAGCAAAACGGATTTATTAGAAGAGCCATCTTTTGATATTTTTCCCAATATAAGCAAAGAATTTGAGGCCCCCTAATCAATGTCTCTTATTTTTTGAGGAGGAAATTGAGATGGGAAAGGTTATAGACCTTCCCCCACCCGCTAGTTAAAGGCCTCTTGTCTCACCTGCTGTCTCTTTATGGGTTTCCAATGGTTTGTCACCTTGCAACCCCTTGATAAGGCACTGTCTTTCTAGTAGCAGCTGTTAAGAAAGCTAGTAGGTAAGTAGAGATAAGATAGGAAGATGTAAAGAGAGCCAGATTTTTCTACACTGGCTTCCTGGTTAGACTAGAAACCTCTTTCCTCCCATTGCTTTATGGCCCAAAGGTTATGAGGTCCTTCCGGAGGACACAGGAGGTAAGTTCCAGGACCTTCTGGAAAATGTCTTAATTGAACCATAGAAACTTACAGAGAGTAGGAACCCATTACTCGGGAGGCTGAGGCAGGAGAATGGCTGAATTAGGGAGGCAGAGGTTGCAGTGAGCTGAGATCGTGCCACTGCACTCCAGCCTGGGTGACAGAATC
>NW_016107550.1:2633835-2693424 GCF_001604975.1 Cebus imitator
TGGTCAACATGGTGAAACCCCGTCTCTACTAAAAATACAAAAAATTAGCTGGGCATGATGATGCGTGCCTGTAATCCCAGCTACTCGGGAGGCTGAGGCAGGAGAATTGCCTGAACCCAAGAGGCGGAGGTTGCGGTGAGCCAAGATTGTGCCATTGCACTCCAGCCTGGGTAACATGAGTGAAACTCCGTGTCAAAAAAAAAAAGTCCGTTGTATGTTTTTATGTTGCTAAATGCAGTGGCAGACTGACGAGGTTGCTCAGGACTGATTCCAAATTCGGGGCCATGAGTTGTGCTGGGCAATGTACATTATGAGGTGTGTTGGTTTAAAATATTCATGCCAGGGCCTCACACCCCATGGCTTCTCATATGCTAAGGTTGATATAAGGCCTAGAGATTTTTTTCAAGCTTCCCAGATGGTTTTAATTGTGGTGATTGTGCTGCATGGTCAGCTGTGTGAGAACTGAGAGTGCAGATGGCTGAGCATGCCCACCTGGCTGCAAACCCAGGTGGAGATTCAGGTTGCTGCAGTCTCATATTCTTTTGGGAATAGAAGAAAGGAAGTTTGGGCTGCAAGGCGGTGATTTCAAAGAGCTCGCAGAGGTCTCTGTATTTAATTCAGTGGGAAATGGAGAGCTCTGGCAGGTTCTTGAGGAGGGTAGTGGTAAGAGATGAATTTTATAAAGACAGAAGATAGAACAAGAAATGGCAGTCTGTCTGTATTGAGATGCATGGAGATGCACACATATTTCTTGAGCACAACCACACCAAGCCTGTGCCAGGGGTCCGGAAAGCTGCAATCCCTGCCTGAGGAATTTATAATCCAGCTGGGGAGAAAAGTCACTGGTGCATCAAAAATAACCGATGAAAACCACTAAGCCACTTCAAGACCTATGAATCAGAACTGGCCCTAGATATGTGTACTACAGACCTCAGAAGACACTTGAGTTTAAGAAAAAAGACAGGTGAAATCAAAAAGCTCTGTAAGCTTGAATTTGGAGAACAGATAAGAGTTAGATGGATGATAGTGAAGGATTTCTGAGACAGGACCTGGAAGTGCCTAGACGTTCCTAAGTTCAAACCTTCATTTATGTTATGGATCACGTTTTCCAAAATAGAAACCACTGGTTCTTTTGAATTATTACTTATATACATAGTTTTTCAAATTTAAAGGTAAAAATAAAGCCACTAACAGAGCCCAGGCTGTCTGTCATGCCATATCAGGAGGGCTGCACGTGCCAGGTGGCTCTGTAGAAGCAGCCCTGCATGGACTTGGGGGATTGCACAAGACTTCCCAGAGCAGTGTAGGGCTTCCTCTGGGCCCCATGGGATGCTGTCAAAGCGACGCCTCATGTTTCTGGAAAACATGTCCTCAGATCTTATAAGTGTCTGACCACAAACCACTTTAGAAAATTCTAGGCCGGGTGCGGTGGCTCACACCTGTAATCCCAGCCCTTTGGGAGGCCAAGGCAGGTGAATTACTTGAGCCCAGGAGTTCAAGACCAGCCTGGGCAACATGACAAAACCCTGTCTCTACAAAAAAATTAGCCAGGTGTGGTGGAGCACACCTGTAGACCCCAGCTACTTGTGGGGTGCTAAAGCAACAGATCGCTTGAGCCTAGGAGGTCAAGGCTGCAAAGAGCCAAGATCACGCCACTGCACTCCAGCCTCAGTAACGAAGTGAGACCCTGTCTTAAAAAAAAAAAAAAGAAAGAAAGAAAGAAAAGAAAAAGAAAAAGAAAATTCTAATCTATTGAGAAGAAAGCAGCTAGCATGAGTTTAAAATGAAGTATAATTTGACTAGTACTTGGACTTAAAATGGTCTCTTCAACAAATTGCTGCAACAAGTGATGGAAATTTAATTCCCAGACCATTTTAAATTTTACAATGAAATACTGAAAGAAAAAGTCTAATTTTTTTAGAGACAAGGGCCTCGCTCTGTTGCCCAGGCTGGTCTTGAACTCCTAAGCTCAAGCAATCCTCTCACCTCGGCCTTCCGAGCAGGAGCCACCACGCCCAGCTCCATTTTTTTTTTTTAAGGTTAATATGTTTCATTTTATTTAAAAGGGCAAAATACATCAAGGGAAGCTTTCGCTTTACATTTTTTGTAAAATAACCCTTCCAAACAAGTGTGTTTAAGAAGGATGCTATGTTCGTATTTTTATCACATGCATTGGAGATATTTAGATGGAAGAAGTTCCACGTTAATTTTCCTTGATCCAATCAAACCATGCCACAAGCCTCCCATTCCCCACTGTTGATTAGAAGGCCCACAGCCATCATTCTCAGGGGTCCTCCTGCCTCCTAGGATCGTGCCAGGGTCCCATGTGCGGTCTTATGTGCCTCAGCCCCCACCCCCGCTGTCCCCGTGGTTCTCTGGTGCTGTAATGAATCCTGGTCCTCCCCACTCCGCCTGTCACTGCAGCCCTGTAGAAGCAGGTCTTGTGTGACATGCTTCCTGCTCAGGCCAGCTGGCTGAAGCAGCAGGTGACTCTAGTGTCCAAGCATCCGGGTTTAGCGTCCAAGCCTTTGCTGGCCCCTAGGTAGCCAGCCCCAAAACTCTGGTCTGTGATTTAAAGTAAACGTAGCACACTATTACTGAAGAAGGACCCACACAAGTTTTCTTCCTGGAGCAAGGAAAGATACTACCATTGACTAAATTTTTAAGGTACTAAGACAAAAAGTAAGTTTGCGCGTTTTGATTATACCATGGATTGCATTGATTCAATGTATCAACCATACTAGTGAATTTCTAAAGGACAAATACAACTTCCAAATAAGGCACAAAATAATGAAATAAATAACTTCCCATCATACACAGGCACACACCTAACCCCAAGGATTTATGGGTCATGTGTCACCCCTAAAAACGTTCTTTATTATATACTTCTTCACATAACAAAACTGTCCCTGAATGGGTAGCATTCTGTGGATGAAACTCTATTTTTATGGGAAGTTTTCTTTCTATTTTAGCTGAGAAAACAGAAATAAAAGTGGCAGATGGGTTGGCCTTCTAACAAGAGAGGCTGGGTGTGGTGGCTCATGCCTGTAATCCCAGCACTTTGGGAGGCCTGAGGCATGAGTTCAAGGCCAGCCTGGCCACCACACTGAGACTCTGCCTCTTAAAAAAAAAACTTAAAAATTAACCGGGCATGGTGTCCTGTGCCTGCAGTCTTAGCTATTCAAGAGGCTGAAATGGGAGGATCACTTGAGCCCAGAAGTTCCAGGTTACGATGAGATTGTACCACTGCCCTCCAGCCTGGGTGACAGAGTGAGACCCTGTCTCTAAAACCAGACAGCAGGAGCAACCAGCCTTGAACCCACAGGAAGGAGGAAGGCCCCATTCCTTCATGCACATTCAAAACCCCTTTGCTTCTCTGCTTGGAAACTGCCACACCGGAAGCTGAAGGGTCTCTAAAGTCACAGGATCTGAGAACTAGCAAGGACGTCAGCAAACATTCAAGCGCAGTCTTTCTTCATCTCCTCATTTTAGAGCTGAGAAGACAGAGCTCAGAGAAGCCAGACCATGCTCCCCAAATTCAAACAAAGGGCTGCAACCCTTTCTGCCCCTCACAACAGCCCTCAGCCCCAGGAAAGGCCTCCCAGGGAAGGGACCGCTGTGGGCCATGGCTGGGAGCTGCTTGTCATTCCAAGGCAGAAGCCCATTGTGGGACCCCAGTTTCTCCTCCCTTGCATCAACACAGTTCAGCTGGGGGGTGCGTGGATGGGAAGGGAATGGGGAAGTAACAGGAGGCCACCATGGGGAATAGACCATCTCACGCAGCTTCTACACTGTGCATGGGGCCATCTCCAGGTGACTGTTCCAGGACTGAGCCACCTGTCCTTCTGGAACAGCTGGCTGTAATGAGCCACCTACTCATACCTATTAATGAGTATCCACAGCGGCCCCCACCACACCCCAGAAACCTGGTACAAGGGGTGGATTACCCCAGCTCTCTGTGTGAGGCAATGACTGTGGCCAGGGTGACTGAGTACTCTGGGGCAGCTTCCTGTTCATGCTGCCAACGCAAGCCACCCAGCCCCCCTCGGCCACCCTCTGCTCTGCCACTTCACGAAGTCAGTGCCCCCAGCTTATCGCTCCTCTCTGCAAGGCCTTACTCTTTTCTCATGTTCTTCCTGGTCAGCCTCCTCTTTCTTTCTGGCATGTACTTCTGGAGCCACAGAAGATACCCCTTCCCTTGGCCTGGCTTTCTTTCAGGTCCTTCTTGCTTACCCTCTTGCCAGCTCACGCCACACTGGTAGCCTGGTCTCAGAATTCAGACTGGGTATTGCTGATGGGCTGTGGGTATCTTGTCCCTGGCATGGCTGCCAGGCCTGTGACCTGCCTGCTAGGCTGGCCCTACTTTCCTGTTGGCATGCACCTGGCACAGGTATCCTCCCTCAGGACCTCTTTCACAGCCTTCCTGTGCTGCTCCCACAGTTTCTCTTTGCCTCCGGGAAGCATCCAGAATGTTGCAGCCATCTGTCACCATGAGTTCTGAAATAATACCTAAAGCTGCAGGGTGTGCATTCAGATGCTCTCCGTTAGGGCATCTGGCCAGGGCTTGCCAGCCACAGCTGTCTTCATCACAAATCACATATCTGTAATATCTGGAGATCTCTTGACAAGAAGGGACTTGCCAAGAAGCCAAGTTATCCGCCTCTCAGTCTCCCAGTTAAAATACCTCTTGAACCACCCCCAGATGGTAAACCTACATGTTTTCAAACATTTACAACGTGAGCTTCCACAACTCTTAGTCACCCTTTTTTATGGAAAACAGTGCACAAAAGCTACGAGATCAACGTCGTTAACACTGCCCAAAATGAGGAAAGGAAAACACTCATCTCCCTTTGTCCTGGCACCGCTGGGGCAATATCCTCTCTATATTCCTCTGAGACCTGCAGAAACAGGATTGGGCTGGACTGGCCCATGGTCATGATCCCTCACCTCTCACCTGGCTAAGCTGCAGCCTCACCCCTAAGTAAGTACATGTGATGTGCACGTGTGTCCATGCACACACACATCAGAGAACCAAAAGAGATTCAAGTGGAAGCCAAGTATGAAATTAAGCCTATCATTCAGGATTTTTTTCCAAATTCATTTTGAACATCACATGTCAGCAGCAGCACGCTCAGGTTCACATGTTCTAAGACTGTATCTCCTACCACAGAACATGATTCCTGTGGCCTTACCACGTTTTACATGGACCACATTCATGGACTTCAAAGAATAACTGATTTAGCATGTCCCCTTTCCTGGTTTTATAAACTTTTCTTCAACCTCACTCGAGCTCATCTTCTTTTGTCTGTCTTCGGATGGTGGCATATCTATATGTATCAGCAACATTTTAATTCTTTGACCATGCTCACTTCCAGTATTCCTTAAAAAGTTATGATTACTTTGTGCTCACTCACACAGCCTCTGGAGAGTCTCTTGCACTTTCTCCTGCCCCATCTCCTGAAGAGCCTAGTGGCATTTAATCATTTGTCTTTTGGAGAGTTTTTGCTCTTTTCTTCAATCTCTTCCACTGTGAATTAGAGGAATTGTGCTGATGATAGTGCTAACATCCCATATGTCACAGCATCCATGACTAGAGAGGACAAGCCCTCTTTTCTCTGTTCCTATTCAAAAAATTAGGGAAGGATTCTGATCGGGCTAATTTAGGTCACATGTTTACTCTTGAGCCAATCAGCTAAGTAAGGCCAACTGTGGCATCTTCAAGAACATGGCAACACCCACTGAAATGCATAGAGCACTACACTCAAAACAATAGACACTCACAATAATTAGCCAGACATGGTGGTGGGTGCCTGTAATCCCAGACACTCAGGAAGCTGAGGCAGGAGAATCTCTTGAACCCTGTAGGCAGAGGTTGCAGCAATCTGAGATTGAGCCACTGCACTTCAGCCTGGGTGACAAAGTGAGATTGTTTCTCAGAAATAAAAAAGGACACTCACAATAAAGTGTTTGTAAGCCTGCATGCAGGGGTCATGAACTATGATAACATTACTGCCTGAAGACATGGTTATACATAATAAACGCATCATAAAATGCCAAACTACTACACTAATTTGGTATAGACACTGAATAGCTTTAAGTTTTTCTAGAAAAAGTTAGAGTTAAGTATTATGTTTTAAATTTTAAGGGTAAGAATTAAAGGTATGAAATGCACAATTTGTAACTTCCGCATCAGCAAAGGAGAAAAAAGGGGAACATTAATAAACTTCAAAGGCAGGCTGGGAAAGAAACGTAAACAACAAAGATGGTAAATAGAAAATGCAGAGGATGCTTGAAATAAAGTTGAAATATATAAGAAATCACACTAAACAAACAGATTAAACTAACTTTTTAAAAGAGACTATCGGTATGTTTTTTTAAATCAGGCTGCTTCTGTCCTGTCTATAAAAGTCATGCCTAAAACAAAATGGCATAGAAAGATTGGGAAAAGATGTACTATGCAAATGCTCAACAAAAGTTTGCATGGTGATATCAATTTATAGTAAAGTCATATATAATTTATAGTCAATTTTTTTTTTCTGAGACAGAGTCTCACTCCGTCGCCTAGGCTGGAGTGCAATGGCACAATCTTGACTCACTGCAGCCTCCACCTCCCAGACTTAAGCTATTCTCCTGCCTCAGCCTCCCAAGTAGCTGGGATTACAGGCACCTGCCACCACACCCAACTATTTTTTTTATTTTTAGTAGAGATGGGGTTTCACTATGTTGGCCAGGCTAGTCTTGAACTCCTGACCTCAGGCGATCTGCCTGCCTCAGCCTCCCAAAGTGCTGGGATTACAGGCTTGAGCCACCATGTCCAGCCAGTAAAAATTATTAACAAAGAGGACTGCTACATAAGAATAAAAGAACCTTTGCACCAAAATTTGGTTGCATCTACCAAAATAAACTTGAAACACACTGAGCAAAACCTGACATAAGTCCAAGAAGAAACTAATAAAACCACAACCATCATGGGAGATTGTAGCTCAGACCCTACATCAAGCAAGCACAAAATTCGTAAAAATATAGAAGGGCTATATATGAAAGGGAGCTAGTCACCAAATCATGATTGAAATCCAACTTATGATGCAATTTTAGGTGAGTTACAAAAACAGAAGCTTTCACATGGTGAGCCCATTGTCAGTGCCCTTGCTCTTACCACTCTGCAAATCATTTACCCGTAAATAGCGTGACTGCAAAACTATTACTGCCAGAAAATGATTAAATATCCTGGATTACAGGACACATTTACAAAACTTGCCAAAGGGTGACAGTTCCGTAAAAACAAGAGGAAGGCAGTCCTTGGCTTTTTATCATATCATTGATTTGAAAAAATGGCATCAGGCTTAAGAAACAAATAAGACCATAACGTCTCCTGCAGTCTCTGCCCCAAGACTTGCTACCTACTGATTGGCAGGCTGGTCACTCAGGAACTCTTTCTAGGGCAGGGATTTTTGTCTAGAATTTTTGCAGGAACTTGAAGAATAAAAGACTCAAAACAACACCCAAGATTACAATAGAATTTTCATGCTGCCTATGAAAGCATCCACAGTTAGTGTGATATTCCCTTGATTGCCATTTACCAGCATACCCCTGACCAGGAATGTTTATTGCCCTGTCTGGACT
This sequence comes from Cebus imitator, assembly GCF_001604975.1. Classification (NCBI taxonomy): domain Eukaryota; kingdom Metazoa; phylum Chordata; class Mammalia; order Primates; family Cebidae; genus Cebus; species Cebus imitator. The sequence goes on from NW_016107550.1 coordinate 2,641,459, forward strand.
CTTTTATATACTCACGTTCACATCTGGCTCAGGCTCAATTGTACACTAAGCCTCTTAACTCTTCCTCAGAAGAAAGGTCAGAAGAAAAGCTACTTCACTTCAAATGCCCTGCTTCATTCAATGCACCTGTGATCAACACTACCAGAATGATATAGTATTTCAAGTGTTGATCCAAATCCACTGACCCTCTTGAGAAGAATTCATAACGCATCAAGGTACCATGGCTCAACACTTGAGAATCATGGTTCTAGGGTCTCACCATCCTTACATTCTTTCTAAGGCTTCATAACACACAACATTTTGCTTCAGTTTAAACTAGCTACTGGAAAACAAATGAATATTTAACCCACATCACTAATAAATTATAGAATACCTACTCCATATCAGGTCTTGGGCCAGGCATTGGGAGTCAACATGAATAAAAGAAGGTCCCTGCTCTTGAAGAGCTTATGATGCAGGTGGGGAGATCTTTACAAGCAGGTAATAAGAACACAGCACAATAAAGTAACCAAAGAGGCCATGAGGGCACCTAGAAGAGGCCCCTTGCTGGGGAGAGTGGCACAGAGTAAGATCATTAAGTCGTGAAGGCAGTAGCTGGGCCAAGTCGTGAAAGAAGAGCAGGCAGAAAGAAGGCGGAGGCAGGTGGTGTCAGCAAGGAGAGCATTAGGGCAGAAGGATTAGCATGTGCAGGGCAGAAAGATAGCAGCAAGAACTAGACACTGGGAGGATTGTGAGTGCAGAAGAAAGTTGAGGAAGTGAGTGGTGAGAGATGAGGCTGCAGAAGCCAGCAGGAACCAGGCACAGCCTTGTGTGCATGCATCCTGAACAAGGAGAGACGCACATGCCTGGCCCTACAGGGAGGCTTAGCGTCATCTCTACAGCTGTTCTCCATGGAACTGGAGGCTCAAAATAGCCTACTTCTTTGTCTTATCTTCTTTAGGCTTTGAATCAATTCTTTAGCCTTTTGTCCTGTATTTCTAGGTGCCATGAGAAGAATCTTCCAGATGTCTTCAATGCCTGTGGCCTAAAGCAGACTTCCAAGTTTGACATTCCAGGTGTTACACCAACTCCAGGCAATGCACCTGCCTCTCTGCAGACTTTCTTCTCTACCCATCTGTGTCCTCGAAACAGAACTCACTCTTCTCCAGGTCTTTTTAATTGCTTGCAGCAACCTACCTCTCCCTCTGTAGCCACATTCACTGTCCAGGACTCACCTCTAGCTGCCCCCTTTGGTGGAGCATGAGAAAATGTCTTCCCAATAATCTGGCATTTTGTGTGTGCCACCTGGCATTGTCAAATTTCTTCTCATATGTTTACTTCTCGTGCCCTGAGCTCCTGGAGGTAGGGAATGTGCTCTGAAAGACACATTCTACATTTCAAAAAGTCCTAGTTGGGTTAGCGTAGATCAGAACCTGAATTATGCTCTATCATTGTCCAAAGGGAGCACCTTGGTTGTTAGACAGTGGTAAAAGTTAACCCCAAACTGAGGTGTTTTGACCTAAGAGGCAAGTGCAGGAGACCTGAAAAGGACCCACTTCCTCTCAATGAGATTCCAACTGTTTCATCTTGCTCCTCCACTGTCAAGATCATTTCCAAGCCCGGTGACTCAGAGATCTTAGGTCACTGAATGGAAAACATGAAGACTCTTTATTTACCTCTGAAAGTGGCACTGTAAATGTTTGTGGTGACCTTCCTCTTTTACTGTATAAATGTTGGTATTGTTCAAATCTATGACACATACACAACATACATTCATAAGAAAAACAATTATTAACGTTTTTGAATGCAAAATAACCAAGAAGCTCATAAAAATGATGCCATAGTTGGATGATGTGGAAGGTTGGTTGTTACTCCCAAACACCTCAGAGCCTGGGGGACAGAGATGAGTAAAAAAAGAGAGTATCAATCCTGCCATTTTAGAGATGAATGTGCGTGCATGAGTGAGTGGATGTGTATACATGTGGAGCTTTTTAGTGAATGATCAAAAGAGGGTAGTGTGAGGGAAGAGAGAATGTGTAAGAAGCAGAAACACCAGCAAAGACCAGGGTATGGAAGGGTGTGGAAGTCCTTCCTCTAGCCCCTGAGAGAAACACTTATTTCTTGAAGCAGGAAAAAGCCCTAGAAGGATGAAGTCTCAAAGTTTTTGGAGGAAGTTCTTATGAAAAGGAATTGATTCTCCTTGTTGTACCTCCAGAGTGGAGAACTGGAAGTAACACTGGGTGGATGTTGCAGAAAAATAAAATACAACACATCCTGGGAAGGTGCTTTCTCCCAGGTTGAGAGTTTCCAAGGGTTTGTGTGGAGCATGAGTTCCCAGTCCAATGAAGTGTTGAACCACGTGTGAAGGCCATCCAGCAGCACACAGGCTCAAGTGACCTCCAAGGCCATCGGAGGCAGTGTGGTACTGCAGAGGGCACTAGGGTTTCCCCTTTTCCTCTACTTCTCATATCTCCCATATACAATCCATAGGCACCTCCTGGTGGTGCCGGAGCCAAAATATACCCCAACCCATCTATAGCTCCCATCTTTGCTGCCAGCTTCCAGCATCCCACTCCAGGTCATTCTCTTCTCCCGCAGGAAGCTGGTCTCCTGGCCTCAACTCTTAGTACTCTGTGGTCAGCTCTCCCACAGCAGCCAGAGTGGTGTTTCTTTAGTGTGTGTGTGTGTGTGAACAAATGCTTATTTATTTTCATTGAAAAATTAAGATTGTATATAGTTGGCATGTACAATATGTTATTTTGAAGTATGAATGCATTGTGGAATGGCTAAATTAAGCTAATTGACATATGCATTAACCTCACAGACTTATTTTTTGGTAGTGAGAACACTTAAAATCTCTTAGCAATTTTCAAGAAAACAATACATTGTGATTAAGTACAGTCACCATGTCGTACAATAGATTTCTTGAACTTACTCCTCCTCCCTGAAATTTTGTATCCTTTGACCAACATCTCTCCAACACTTCCCACTTCCAGCACCTAGTAACCACCTTTCTATACTACTTCTGTGAGTTTAGCTGTTTTTAAATTCCACATATAAATGAAATCATGCAGTATTTTTTGTGTGTGTGTGCCTGGCTTATTTCACTTAATGAAATGTCCTCCAGATTCATCCATGTTGTTGAACATGATCAGATTTCTAGTTCTGTGAAGAATGATGGTGGTATTTATGGGAATGGCCTTGAATTTGTAGATTGCTTTTGGCAGTATGATCATTTTTACAATATTGGCTCTACCCATCTATGAGCATGGGATGTGTTTCCATTTGTTTTTGTCGTCTATGATTTCTTTCACCAAAGTTTTGTAGTTTTCCCTGTAGAGGTCTTTCAACTCCTCAGTTAGATATATTCCTCAGTATTTCATTTTATTTTTGCAGCTGTCATAAAAGGGGCTGAGTTCCTCATTTGATCCTCAGCTTAGTCTCTGTTGGTGTCTAGCAGAGCTACTGTGTACACTAATTTTGTATCCTGAAACTTTGCTGAATTCATTTATCTATTCTACGAGGAGGTGGTATTTGGTTACATGAGTAAGTTCCTTAGTGATTTGTGAGATTTTGGTGCACCCAACAGCTGAATAGTATACACTGAACCTAATTTGTAGACTTTTATTCCTCACCCTCCTCCCATCAAATGATTCTCCTGCCTCAGCCTCTTGAGTAGCTGGAACTACAGGCATGTGCCACCACACCCGACTAATTTTTGTAGTTTTAGTAGAAACAGTGTTTCACCATGTTGGCCAGGTTGGTCTCAAACTCCTGACCTCAAGTGATCCGCCCACCTTGGATTCCCAAAGTGCTGGGATTATAGGCATGAGCCACTATGTCCAATCTATAGGCCTTTTTTTAAATGCCAATACCATGTTGTTTGGATTACTATAGCTTTGTAGCATATTTTGAATTCAAGTAGTGTGATGCCTCCAGCTTTGTTCTTTTTTGCTCGGGATTGCTTTGGCTATTTGGGGTCTTTCGTGGTCCCATACAAATTTCAGAATTTTTTTCTATTAATGTAAAAAATATCATCAAAATTTTGATAAACATTGTGTTGAATCTGTGGATTGCTTAGAGTGGTATGGACATTTTAACTATTAATTCTTTCCATTCATGAACATAATGAATTTCTTTCATCAATGTTTTATAGTTTTCAGTGTATAAGTCTTTTATTTCCTTAGTTAAATTTTTTCCTAGGTATTTTTCTATAGCTATTGTAAATGTGATAGTTTTCATGATTTCTTTTTCAGACAGTTCATTGTTAATGTATAGCAGCACTATTGATTTTTGTATATAAAAAAAAGAAACTTGGTTGTGTTCTCGACCAAGAAATGAACAATAAGTAAATGATGGATCCACCAAATGCTTTTAAAGCACAATTGACCATAACCATGTAAGAAAGATTTGTATTAACATCAACTGTGTCAGTCTTGTTAGAATTTATAAGAACCTATGCTTTTACTCACAACAAATTTTTCTACAGCAAATAGAGAAGTCAAAATCATTCCATGGATCTTAGGTCCTCCAAACACCTGTGGAATCACAATCTTCTTGTTGCTGACAGTGTTCCTCCCACAGAACAGCAGTTTGAGAATCACAGATAATCATTTTGTCAACGAATACTTATTATACCTACTCTGTGCCAGCTGCTGTGTGGTGAAGAAAAAACACAGGGCTGCTGCCCTCCTGGGGCTTCCAGACTGGTAGAGGAACAATTAAACAAGTAAACATGTAGACAAGCAGGGCTGAACCAATATTTCTCCCCTTTAGCCCGTCTTAATTGAGTCACCTACGTAACTTATTTAGACATTGAATGACCACCAGAAAAGAATGATGTAAGCTCTTCAGGATTCGGCTCCTCCTTTCCTGTGAGAGTTTCACTGGGCTACCTTGCTTAAACGACTACAGAAGTACTTCTCATTGAATTGAGGGGAGGGCCATAATGCAACTCTCATTAATATGAGTATTTGTTTTGTAACTTTTAATTTCAGGGGTACATGTGCAGGTTTGTTATATAGGTAAACTTGTGTCATGGGGGTTTGTTGTACAGATTATTTCATCACCCAGGTATTCAGCCTAGTTAGCCATTAGTTATTTTCCCTGATCCTCTCCCTCCTCCCACCCTCCACCCTCCGATAGGCCCCAGTGTCTGTTGTTCCCCTCTATGTGTCCATGTGTTCTCATCATTTAGCTCCCACTCTTGGAAAAAAAAAAAAAAAAAAAAAACTCAGCATCACCGATCATTAGAGAAATGCAAATCATAGCCACCATGAGATGCCATCTCACACCAGTCAGCATGGCTATTATTAACAAGTCAAAAAATAACAGGTGCTAGCAAGGTTACAGAGAAAAAGGAATGCTTGTACACTGTTGATGAGAGTGTAAATTAGTTCAACCATTGTAGAAAACAGTGTGGCGATTCCTCAAAGACCTAAAATCAGAACTAGCATTCGACCCAGCAATCCCATTACTGAGATACAGCCAAAGGAATATAAATAATTCTATCATAAAGAGACATGCACATGTATGTGCATTGCAGCACCATTCACAGTGGCAAAGACAGAAGATGCCAAAAGCAACTGTAACGAAACCAAATTAACAAATGGGCTCTAATTAAGCTGAAGAGCTTCTACACGGCAAAAGAAACTATCGACAGAGTAAACAACCTATAGAATGAGAGAAAGTTTTACAAACTATGCATTTGACAAAGGGTCTAATATCCAGCATCTGTAAGGAGATTAAACAAAATTGCAAGAAAATAAACAACCCCATTCAAAAGTGGGCAAAGGACATGAACAGATCCCTTTCAAAAGAAGACATACATGTGGCCAAAAAGAATATGAAAAAAATAAATATGTGGGTATTTTAATCTGAGCGTCCAGACCTTCCTCCAGGGAGCTAGGAAGACAGCTGAGAGATGCTCCCCTCCAGAGTACCTAGATTATGACCCTGCAAGAACTGTGGCTCAAGGTAGAAGACCAGAGTCAGCCTGCTGAACACTCAGCTTCCAGAGAGTAGAGGGCAAGTGAGAACTGTAATAGTAACTGCCAGTGTGATTTGACATCCTACTGAACTGGAAGCATGGTGAATTGTAAGACCTCCCCTAATTTCTTTATTATTCATTTCCAGAGTCAGAGGTTCCAAACTCTGGTACCACAGACATATGGACTTCAGGTATCCATGAACTCCTAAAATGCAGGGAGCATGTGTGCATTTCCTAGATACAGAATACATGGCTTTTATCCAATTACTGGAAGTCTGAGCTTTAGAGGTTATGTTCTCACCTAGCCAGCCATGATAAGCAGAGGCCCAGGTGCAGGATGCAGAGAATGCAGATTCACAGGAAAGTGAATCCACAATCTGCAGTCATGGTCATCCTCAGGAGAGCATTTGACCCACTGGGGAAAACAGACAACAATCACAGCTATAAGCTTTCTTAGGCTCCACACACTGTACTGTCCTAGCTGCCGTATTTCATGCCTCTTCTCCAAGGCTTCTAAGACAAGCCCTAATATTATTACATCTACTTTCCAGTTGAAACTGAGGCTTGAGAAAGTTAAGTAACTAGCCTATTATTAGAACAAATATCATAGCTCAGATTCAATCCCAGATCTAAATGATAGCAGGGCCACATTCTTTTTTGAGACGGAGTTTCACTCATGTTACCCAGGCTGGAGTGCAATGGCGCGATCTCGGCTCACCGCCACCTCCGCCTCCTGGGTTCAGGCAATTCTCCTGCCTCAGCCTCCTGAGTAGCTGGGATTACAGGCACGCACCACCATGCCCAGCTAATTTTTTGTAGTTTTAGTAGAGACGGGGTTTCACCATGTTGACCAGGATGGTCTCGATCTCTTGGCCTCGTGATCCACCCACCTCGGCCTCCCAAAGTGCTGGGATTACAGGCTTGAGCCACCACGCAGCAAGGCCACATTCTTAACCACTACCCTAGGCTTTCCCCATGGCCAGGAGCACTTGACATCTCTTATGGGAACCAAAAAGGACTATTATTACAAAGAGCTTCTAGCTACCCTCTTTGTTATCAAAATCAAGTCCAAAGACTGGTACCGGAAAGTCCTAATAATGCCTCTGGCAAAATCTGATTAAAAAAAAAAAAAAAAAAGACGAAGAAAAGAAAAGGAAATCCAGACAAGTTCCCAAGATCACAGTGCTAGCAGCTCTGACGCCTTGCATGTGTGTATTTCAAAGAGCCATTGTGCATCTTAATTACAGGTAAATGAATAGGTATAATAGTCTCTGTTGACTCTTTTCAAGTCTAGCTACTTAATTGTGGTCTATTCAACGGTGAAAAACCCAAGTTCCCCATGTCCTATCAAGGTTACTTTGCCAAAGTTTATAATTCAACTCAATTCAACCAAAACCTACGTGGTACCTACTACCTACAAGAAATAGGCCTCAGGCAACTGTGGAGGGAGGGTGAATCACAACGATGAATGAAACATTTCATCTATCCTTCCTGCTGAGAAGTAAGGATGCAGGATGCATTAGGTGTAATTGATACTGTCCTGAACATTAGGTGCAAATCACTGCTTTAAATGTTTCTCAGGGATTGGATTGAAGAATAAGAACAAGGACCAAGACCAGCATTAGGCCTGGCAGGTTATAGGCAGTGTCTCAAAACCCTACAACAATTCTATGAAGGAGGTTTTATTGGCCCATTTTGCAGATGATGTATAGTTGAGAACCCCGCCTGGTGGGACACAGCTAGTAACTGAGAAGCCAAGCAAGTGCCGAAACCCAATTCTCACGGCCCGGAGAGCCCTCATCCTCCCCATGGCCTCCTGCTGAGAATCCTTTCCCGTAAGGAGAGTGCAGTGCCTAATTTATTTCTTTTATCTATTTCATCTTCCAAGAAACAAATTCAAAATAGTGTTATAAGAAATACATTTTAGGCTGGGCACAGTGGCTCACACCTATAATCCCAGCATTTTGGGAGACCAAGTTGGGTGGATTGCTTGAGCCCAGGAGTTCCAAACCAGCCTTTGCAACATGGCAAGATCCCATCTCTACAAAAATATACAAAAAATTAGCTAAGTAAAGGGTGTGCACCTGTGGTCCCAGCTACTGGGGAGGCTGAGGTGGGAGGATCACCTAAGCCAGGGAGGTCGAGGCTGGAAAGTGAGCTGTGATTGTGTCACTGCACTCCAGACCAGACCAGGTGACAGAAAAAAAAAAAGAAATACATTTAGCTTCTAGATTTTTAGCCAGTTATGGGAAGTCTGAGCTTTAGAGATTATGTTCTCATCTAAGCAGCCATTATAAGCAGAGGCCCAGGTGCAGGGTGCAGAGAATGCAGATTCACAGGAAAGTGAATCCACATCCTGCAGAGTGGAACACTGTGCGGTATGGACCCATGATCTCTTGGGAGGGGTAGAGTTTTCGTGCCACGCTTCCTCTTCAATGTCATTTTTAAGAAGCCTTCCATCTACCACTTGCATTCACTTTTTCATGTGCAACTGACATCGTCAGTAACAGGCACAGGTCCCGTGTTCCAGAAGCCCCTCTCCTCAGGAGCTGTGTGACATTAGCTGATCAAACTGGCTTCCTCTGTGTGAAAATGAGCATGAGAAATCGTACCTGCCAACCCACGCAGGAATACTATCTAGGGAGCCCATCTTTACACTGCAGTTAATCATTGACAGTATTTCTCACAGCTTAGACAAAGCCAGTAATGTATAGCATAAAAATAATCTGAGAAAGATTAGTTTCCATGACTCCATTATGCTATAAAACATCCAAATTGCTAACATTTAGATTATCAAGTACTTAGATTGTGGGGAACACCTTGGCCCAAGAGCTGCTTTATTATTATGAATAACTCTGATTACCAAAAGTTTTCTAGGCAAAGTCCACCATCTTCTGTTTTTCAAACATCAGGCTCATTAGAGCCATACACTCTCAACTTGCGATATGCCAAGGATTGCATAGATCTGATATGAAGTATTGAGCAGGTATAATAACACATTTTAATTTACTGAAATTGATACATGCTAGAGGTGCCATAAAATGCCTACCAGTGTTACACCTGATAATTTTTAATAGAGGACAATTATGAAATACCTTATTCAGACTTTTCTGTACTATATAGAAATTTACAAGGAAAATTAATCACAAGAATCAAGTGGTCCAACATAGGTATACTAAGCCCCTCAAAAATTTATGTTAATTAAGTTCCTAAGCTTGCTAAGAATAGTAATATGTTGAAAATCTTTGTCCAATAAAGGGAAAAGTTACCCTGTTCTCAAATCTTAGGTGACATCAGAATCAAGGGGTCTGGAATAGGAACAGGAGTCCTAATATATGCTCAGGCCATTCTAATTCAGGCGATTTTGGGGAATTGCACATTAAAGGGGTGTAACTGACTTATTTCGGTAAAGGCAATCTCCCCCCTGGCAAGATGCCCATCAGCAGTGCCCTGGGGCTCACCCACACCCTAGTGCAGGAAAGTGGTTAAAATCATTCCAGCCCTTGCTCTCCACTATCCTTTTCAGATGTAAGAGCTAAGGTGTAATGATAAATGCCAATTTAACCTTGGAGAGTGTGGCTGATTTGTTTGCTTAGCAGTTCAAAGGCAGGGATAAGAGGACAAGAGGTTATAACTCACAGGGGTAGGCATGATTAGAGTTCACCAAGTCCCTCCTCATCCCAGAAACTCCCAGCCCCTTGGCACCTACAGTATTCATCTTATCCCTTCCTCCCATCTCTTGCCAACCTCTCCTTTCCCTCGCCTCTCCTGAACTCTGGCTGCCTCCCCTTTTCCTTTTTGTTCATCATTTGGAATTAAACTTTTAAAAATATTTGTCATCACGGCCATTCATTTAATAAATCAAGAGCCCCTTACTTCTAGTTCATTTATAAAAGCTTACTAAATTTATTTGTGTTTTGTTTTGTATTACCATATGTTTTCTTAGTATGATGGGGACCCTTAGTCACTAGCTAATTTCATCTTTTTTTGTGCAAGGTTTTGAGCTTGGACCTCTAGACAGGCAAAAGCCGAGACATTTGTTTTCTGGAGGGCAGAGGTATACTTCACTCATGTCTGCATTGCCTCCCACACAGGCAGTGTGCTCAGAAACACAGCAAGTGTTCAAAATATTTCTACCAAACTGAATTCAGTGAGTCTACACTGCCAGACCTCACCTCCTGGCTGGGAGACAGATACAGATGCAGAGAAAGGAAATCACAACACAGACTATGTGAGTTTCCTGAAGCTTCTATAACAAATGATCCCAAACTGAGCAGCTTAAAGCAACACAAATGTATCATCGTACAGTTCTGGAGGGCAGAAATCCAAAATGGGTCTAAAGGGATAAAGTCAAGGCATCACAGTGCTCTAGGGGAGCACCTATCTCCTTGCCTTTTCCAGTTTCTAGAGGACCCCACATTCCTATGCTCATGGCCCCTTCTTCCATCTTCAAAGCCCAGCACTCCAACCTCTGCTTTGGTCATCCCATCTCCTCTTCTTCCTTCAGATCCTCCTGACACCTTCTTATAAGGACCCCTATGACTTACAGTGGGCCCACTAGAAAATCCAGAATGATCTCCCTGTCTCAAGATGCTTAATTCAATGATGCCGGCAAAGTCCTTTTGCTGTATAAGATAACATATTCACAGGTTCCAGAAATTAGGAGAGAGACATCTGTGGGGAGGGACATTATTTAGCCAAACTTGTGGGCAAGCACAAATCTAGGAATCCAGAAAAGAGAGTTGGGACAGGGAGAGGCCCCAGGCAGGATGGCAGGGGTTGGCTTTCTGGAGGGAAAGGTCTCCAGCTGAGCCATAAAGGACGGATCAGATTGGGGGGTAAGAGCATACATTTTGGAGTCAGGCAAACCTGAAGCCTTGATTTCCTTATTTGTAGAGTAGTATAATGTCCATTTCATAGGGTTATTGTGAGTATTCAGTTAGAAAATGTATGTGAAGACCTGGCATGTGGTGAGCATACCGTGTGACTAAAATCTAGGACACAGAAAGGCAGACAGGATTTCGGAAACATCGGAGATGACAACCAGCTTAACTGCTCATTTCAGATGATTGCCCTCGAGGCTAAAAGGACACAGCAAAAGAGAAATTGCGTGTGTGTGTGCGTGTGTGTGTGTGTGTGTGTGTGCGTGTGTGTGGCGCAGGGATGTGTATCGTCCTAGGAGTGACCACAAAAACAAACTTCGTGCCCTTCTCCTTCTCAGAAGTTGTGAGCTCTGCATCCAGAGGCCCAAGTCTCCTGCCAACCGTATGTGGCTATTTCCGTTTAGAATCAAAGATGCTGAGGGTGTAGTCCAGCCAAAGGAAATGCCCCTGACCGCGATCAGGAAACCGTTTCCACAGCAACCCAGTACCAAGTTGCAGCCTGGCTGCGGTCATCTTGGGCCATGCCTGGGGAGCCGGCTATTGTCCTCATCTACCATGAGGGAGCGCCCCTCCTCAGGCTTCCTCAGACACAGTTTTCTTTTAGAACGTTGGATTGGATTAGTCAGAAAAGAAAGCCTGACGAGGAACTGCACGTTATGATTTCAGCGGTGGCTGGCCAACTGGACCATGACTCCTGGTGACCAACTCCCAAATGTGCAAAGCCAGTGAGTTTGGGGTTTGGTGCTGCTGAATGTTTATATTACCTCCAAAGTTCATGTGTTGAAACCTAGTCCCAAGGTGATGATGGTATTTGGAGGTGAGGCTTTGGGACAGTGATTGGGTCATGAGGGCAGAGCCTCATAAACAGCCTTAGGAAAGGGACTCCAAAGAGATCCCTCACCCACACGATGACACAGCCACAAGACAACAATCTATGAACCTGGAAGGCGACCCCCACCAGACACTGCACCTGCCAGGGCCTTGCTGTTGGTCACACTGGGCTGCTGGAGGTGGGGCAGGAAGGGGAGTGGACCTCCTCCTTAGGTGACATGATTTTTCCAGCAATTAGATGAAACTGATGGAAGCAGGCCCAGACATCAGCGTATTTCCTGAAGCCTTGAGTTGGACAGTTCTCCTGGTTGCATAAACTTCAAGATCAGTTACAAGCACAGGTGTTTCCCACTGAGAGCTGATTTCCTTCTCTCTGGACCAGATGAAGTGGTGGAATAGGGTCCCTGACAAAGTCCAGACTGACCCTTTTTTGCAGGGCAATGACTTGTCCCTACTTGAACTCTGGTTCAATTTCCCCTGCAGCTCCTATGTTGTATTGATGTGAGCTCTGTGTCCTGCTGCCTTCCAAGTCAACAGAGATGGCTTAGGATAAAAACACATTACACAAATGGACATTTAAAGATATAAGAACAGAAGCCATGCCTGGGGGCACGGTGTGGAAAGGGCACAAAGGAGCAGACATGGCTCTGGAGGGGGTCAGAAGACCATTTAGCAATAGAGTTGGTGTGACTCCACGCTTGCATGAATCAAGATTCTTGTGGTTGCAAGAAACAGAAACTTAACTGGAACCCCCAAGCAGAAATGGTGTTTTTATGTATCTCTAGGGTGTCTCACAGGTTGCAAGGGCTAGGGTGCAGTCAGCCCTCGTGAGTGGATGGGAAATAGGGGCTTGGGCTCCTTCAGTACTGTCCCAGCCCCTCGTCTCTGTTCCCTCAGCTCACTGGAACTTCTCTCTTGCTCACACTCCTTCCTTCCCCCTCTCTCTTGCTAGGTTTCTTCTGCAAGGAAACCTCAGGCTACCAGCAGCTCTCCAGTTTGTATCTGCTCCTTTCAAAAAACCAACTTCGAACCTAGAATCTCTTAGCTCCAGCCTAAGAAAATCAGTGCTTGATGCTGCATTTAAATGGCAATTTACATAAGGTTGAAAGCCACTAATTGTCTACATCAAAGAATGGGGCCCCAGAAGGAGATTAGGAGCCTCAGGAAGCAGAAGTGGAGGTTTTAACCCCTTCTCAGAGCTGTCATCATCCTGGTCCAATCAACTGCGCCAGGAGACAGGGCCATGTTGCAGAAATGACTTCCTGGGTGTTCACTGCTCCTTCCATGTGAACTGAGTAAGGGGGAGCTCCAAGGATGACTGTGGAAAAGGAGACGGGAACTAGGCAGAAAAACTAACAGGTATTGGGTACAAAGCTGTCTGTACTTAGGCAGAAAGCTTCCACAGAGGATGGGTACCTCAGACTTATTTCTGACATAATACTGCAGGTCCAAGCATTTCAGCAGGAATTCAACCCAAGCAGGAATTTATCATCTAGTACTGGAAACAGGAATACAACCAGAGGGTGAACAGAATGGTGAGGGCATGGGAGCCCACACTCTGGGAAGGCTGCATTTCTCTTTTATTTTATCTTTTGTTTGTTTTTGTTTCTTGTGGCTATTGGTTTTCTATAGTTTCAATGGCTAGAAATATTTTTTAAAGGGTGGCTGTTTCACCTAGAAAATTAAAGACAGAAGCCGGGATGGGCCTAACTGTGGCCTTTCAATATACAATATGCTTGGTGCCAAAGTGGGATTCAGTGGTTCTGGTTGGCCCCTCAGGCACAGCTGAGCCACAGAAATGAACTTATCAGGACACAGATTTTTCAACCCAATGTAAAACTGAGTTGCCTTTGGGAACAGGGAATCTCCTTTCCTAGATGTGTGTGTTCAGAGGCAGACACCTATGGTAGCACTTTGAGAGATGGTGGGTCCCATTCCTGGAGGTGTTACTCAGGGTGGGCAGCCCACAGTGGTAACTTGTTGGGGGAACTGGGTCAGAGGACTCCCAAAATCCTCTCCAGCTTTAGCATGGAGCCCCCCGTGCTGGCCCTATTCTCTGGGTCACAGCCCTCCTTGATGAGTGCAGCCTGAAAGGTTGCCATTGCTGGACACTGGGGAAGACATGGGGCACAAGTGTCCTGAACAGCACTCATCCTGGAGGCCAAAATCTCCTCCCTGTGGGAAGACCTGAGAAGCTTCTGGGGCCAATCACCTTGAAAGGGGTCTTCACCTGTACCCCTCATGTACTCCCAACATATGGGAAAGGTATAAGGATCCCCATTCTACAGATGAACACACTGAACCCCAGCACCATAAAGGCTTATCATCCAAGAAATAGAAAAATGGATTGTGGCATATGCATGTGATAGAATACTATGCAGAGGTCAAATGGAGCAAACTGTAAACATGTATGTGTGTGCATAGTACATACACGCACATATACATGTATCTCTCAACAGGATAGTTCTCAAACAATAAAGCTGAGTGAAAAACGAAGTTGTAGAATAACACACACTACAATATCATTTATGAACTTCTTAAAACCTACAAAAGACAATGTGTACTGTCCATGGATATATAGGTAATATACAAATGCATGAAAAAAACAACACACTAAAGTCACAGCAATGGTCACCACTAGGGTGAGGAGGCAGGAAGAACAGAATTGGGTGGAGGTGATCAAAGAAAGTTTCTTTTTTGCCTATAAAAAAGCAAATCTAACAAAGTACAAATGGTTAAATCTGGTTAGATGGAGCATGGGTGTTTGCTATGTGGAGAGGCAGAAACAAACTGAGGCCCCAAGAGAGTAAATCATTTTCCCAGCATTGGCTGGGATGGTGCTTGGCACACACTTTTCAGGCTTGCATGAGGCAGCAGTGGATACTGACCCCCAGGCTGCGCGGAGGTCACCTCCACTCCACTCTGGACATGAACCATCATGCTTGACCGTCCTTCCTCCACACATGCCTGTCTGCCATCTTTCCCCCCATTCATCACCTAGAACCCCAGCAGCTTCAACTTTAATGACAGGGAAGGCTCAAGGGGAAGGTGAACTGCTTGCTCCACATCCCTGTAATAAGTGACTCGCATCAGAGCCCAGCTAGTGGTGCAGAGATGCCTGGGGGCTGGGTGGTGGGTAGGAACAGAGAAAGGCAGAGGTGGCTGTAAATTACCACTCTTGCCGCCCTGGAGAAGACTGACTTATTACCACCAGTTCCCAGCATTTCTTCCTGGGAGGAAGAGAGCCCATCATGAGATAGAAACAGATTTGATCTTTGGCCTCAGGGGCTCTCAAGCCTGAATGACTTAAGTCACCCAGGGTCGCTGAGGCAGCTGAGGCAGGAGTGCCCCAGTGACCCTGGGTGGGTCTGGGTAGGTCAGGAATCCATGGTGGAGGGGATCCCAGATCAGGTGTGTCCCTGTGAACAGACAAGTAGTGGTTTAAACCAGATCGAGGCCCAGTGCCAATAGGGGAGATTAAGTCCTGGTCATCAAAACTGGGAGAAACGCTTAGCAAGCAAAGAAACCATGAGCAGGGAAGATGAATACAGCGGGAGAGGACAGAAGCCACCCAAGTTGGTGATCAAAAAGGTGCTCCTAGCCCTAAGTGATGCTCCCCTGTCCTTTAGGACCTAAGGTAACCCCATGTTTCAAACCCCATGAAGCCAGAGGCTTCAGATGCTTCCCACAGAGCAAGAAGGAGGCTACAAATGCCTGCGGGTCTCTGTGGACGTCTCTCCACAGCCCTTCCATTCATTTTTCATTCATTACTCAACTGTTCGTGTACAGGGCTCTGGAGTCTGTGCACAAGGTCCCTGCTCTCATAGGGTTTGTATTTTAGTGGGAGAAACAAGCAATGAATAAGCAAGGCAATGAGGCTGGGGTGTACAGAAGGGGCCAGACATGGCTGGGCCATAGAAGGGAACAGACGGGGGCAGGTGGGCTTGGAGCTACCTCCCTGCTCCTGACAGCGCTGCCCACAGTCTGGCTGGAGGTAGCTGCCCGTTCCTGCCAGCAGACTCCAGATATCGATCCCTCCCACACCCAGGTCGTCTGACGCCTCCCTGGAGTTTCATGAGGCCAGCTCACCCCCTGGTGGACACACCTCCACCACCATCACAAACATAATTTTTTAAAAGGCGTTTGCTTTTTATTTAATTTTCATTTTAAATTCATGGGTATATATGGCTGAACAAGTTTACCTACATAGCCACAATTTTTAATAGGGTTTTGCCATCTCTCTTAGCCCAGTAATAAATATTTGAAGTGTTCTGGGTCTCCAACGCAATATACATATCTCATGGTACTAGTCAGGGTTCTCCAGAGAAATAGCACTAATAGGACATATAGAAACCTACAGAAAGAAATTGACTATGGGGATTGGCTCACATGATTATGGAAGCTGAGGAATCCCACAGTCTGCTCTCTGCAAGCCAGAGTCCCGGGAAGCTGCTGGTGTAGTTCCAGTTCAAACCTAAAGCACCAGAGGTGGTGCTGTCAGAGGGCAGAAGACAGATTTCTTAGCCAAGCAGAAAGAGAGAACTTTTGCCCTTACTGGGTCTTTTTGCTCTATCAGGGCTCTCCACAGGTTGGCTGATGGATGCCCACCTGCAGTGGAGAGGGTGAATCTTTACTAGGTCTGCTTTGCTAATCTCTTCTGAAAACACCCTCAGAGACACATCCAGACATGTTTTACCAGCTCTCTGGGGATCCCTTAGCCCAGTCAAGTTGACACATAAAATGAACACTCACATTCATAAACAAAGAGAAGGTAATGGGGTTATAAAATGAACCCCTTGGGGAGGAGGGGTCCCTATGTGAACAGGAACAGGGTTGTACCAGATATAGCAGTCCTGGGCACTGCAGAAAGGGGTTGGCAGATTAATAAAGGAAGGGAGGAGAGCACATTAGCCAGGCAGGTGCACCTGGGTGGTGGGCAGGGCACAGGGGCAAGAGGCACCCCCAAAGAGCCCAGGAGGGAGGTGATGGCGGCTGCATGGAGGAGAGGCAGCTCAGGTCTTTGTCTCAAGGGCAGGTCACTGTCCCCCGCCCTGCCATAGGAGAGGGGTTTCTGTGCCCGGGGTGTGGGATGGCCTGGGGAAGGTGGCCTACCTGGAGCACCTCATAGAACCACACTGACCCAAGGCACAGCACATGTAACCATCTTGTCACGGCCTCCCAGTCCTCATCAGTCAAGAACAGATTTTCTTCTGTGAAAACATGTTTCTATCACAGGGGAAAAAATAGGTTTAGGAAGTACTGGCAGGGAGGGTCAGGAGAAATGCACCTTTGAGCCATCAGCCACGCTCTCGCTGTTGCAATGAGATTTTTCACTTTTATTCCAGGCTTAAATTCCGCAGCTTGAACCTGCTGGGGGAGTGTCTTCCTTTGGGAAGTTCCAAAACCATGAGAAAAGTATGACAGTGAAAGAGATCGACCTAACCAACCCCCATCTTGCCTTTAACCCCCAAACTGCCTTTCGTCATTCCTGGACTTGGGCCAAATTAACTTTGTATGTTGGAAGAAATTTCGTTTATAGTTTAAATGATAATAGCCTTTCCCCAAAATTAAACCGCCTTTGTAAAGCTAATGAAAGCCCACCAAGTTGGGTTCATCTTTAGGTAACTAATGCACTACTCTGGTGAGGGTTGTTGATCATGGGGGCAGCTGGGGTTTTTTTGCCATCTGCTCAGATAGAGCCAATTGATAATGATTAAAATTTTTAATGATTACCATTCATTATTCTGGAGGTCACAAGAGCTGCAACTTCCCCAATTACTCCTGCAGATAACATCACTCTTGTAGAACTTAGGGTTGACTTTTTGAGACGTCTTTTCAGGTTTTTTGCATTTCTCATGACCAATGGCTCCACTCAGACCCACCAACCAGTCCCGCGGCCCCACCCAGAAGCAAGTCCACACTCATGAGGACCATTTCCCACACTCTAAGACTGCAACCCCCAACCAATCAGCAGCACCCATTCCCTAGCCATACCCCATCCCCAAACTATCTTTGAAAAATCCTAGCCTCCAAATTTTCAGGGAGGCTAATTTGAGTTATAATAAGACTCTGGTCTCCCATTTAAAAGCCAGCTCTATGTACAATAGAGCTCTATTGTACAAAATTACAATAAAGTGTAAAGCTCTTTATTGTAATTCCCCTGTCTTGATAAATTAGCTCTATATGAGCAGTGGTAAAAAAAAAAAAAAAAAAACACCCACTGGATGGTTACAGTTCTTCTCTGAAGAGCCCTCTCTGCTCACCTTTGCCTAGGACACCTGCCTTAGCTCTGCAACCTGGGCCAATGCAGGCTGCTGCTGGGGGACCATCACGGAGTCTTTTTCTAGGTCAGACAGGTGCTTCTTCTGGCTCTAGAGCTTGATATGAGCCACACATTATTCCATTTTTAATTTTAATTAACAGGCTTTTTAGAGCAGTTTTATTTACACAGCTAAATTGAGCAGAAAGTATAGATAGCACCCCTACGCCCCTGCCTGCCCCAAACCCCAGCTGCCCCCATGATCAACATCCCTCACCAGAGT
Organism: Cebus imitator; assembly: GCF_001604975.1. Taxonomy (NCBI): domain Eukaryota; kingdom Metazoa; phylum Chordata; class Mammalia; order Primates; family Cebidae; genus Cebus; species Cebus imitator. The sequence goes on from NW_016107550.1 coordinate 2,659,683, forward strand.
GGTACATTAGTCACCTAAAAATGAAGCTACACTGACATGTCATCATCACCAAATCCATAGAATACATTAGGGTGTATTTTTGATGTATATTCTATGGATGTTGACAAATGTATGTGTCCATCATTACAATCTCATACAAAATAGTTGCACCACCCTAAAAATCCTGTTTCACTTTTTTATCTCTCCCTCCACCCGACTCCTAGCAACCACTGATCTCTTTACTGCCTCTGTAATTGTCTCGAATGTTACTGTTTCCATAACTTTCCAGAATGTTATATAATTGGAATCATACACTATGCAGAAAGAAGTTGGATTGGCTTCTTTCACTTAGCAATATCCATTCAAGTTTGCTCCATGCCTTTTCATGGCTTGATAGCTTATTTCTTTTCAGCCCTGAATAATATTCTACTGTCTGTGTGTATTTATCTATTTCCTGCCAAAGGACATTTAGCTGATTCCAATTCTTCGATAATTATGAATAAAGCTGTGTGAACACCCATGCTTGGGTTTTTGTGTGCACATAGGTTTTCTATCCAGATACTTTTAAGCATTTTTATTCTTTCTGGATTTTCAGCTTAATGTGCTTTAAGTAATTTCTGCTGATGAGAACACTGTGGCTGACAAATGTTTACCCCTTGGCCCATCCGGGACAAGACTGTTCTCAGGCAATCTGACCGGTGCCCAGTGGCCACTGCAGTGAGAACCAGCATAGAGGCCCTAGAGGCAGACAGCCTGTTTTCCACCCTCTGCTCTGACTTCATTAGCTTTGGGTCATATGACAAGGAAAGCTGCCTCTCTGAGCTTGTTTCCTTCTCTAAAAAGGTGGGTGGCAACGTTGACTAAGGAGCGGTGGGAATTCAACGGGCTGCTGACTATATAGACTTGGCACAGTAACAGCCACAGAACCAGTGCTTGATAAAAGTTAGTGAGAACGGGGGCATGACCAAGGTGAAAAGCAGACACCGATGTGACAAGCCCCTAACAAGAACATTCTCTTGAAACCTCTCTTCCCTTGGCTCTGCTTTCGTGCATGTAAGCAAGCTGCTCATATTCTTCCATCTCGACACCACCTTTCTCAATTGCAGTCCTTAAACTGAAGTCAGTGCATTTCATTTATGAAGGAAAGGATAAGAGTGATGAACCAGAAAATAGCTTAAAAGTTGAGGAGTCTTTGTTGTTGGAATTTCTGATACAGTTTGAGTCCCACACAAATGACTTCCTCGGGCTTCTCTTTGTTGAGGTTCCTAGAGCCTGTTTATGCTCAGCATCCACGCAAGACCTTTGGGGATGGTGCCCATTTTCTACACTGGGTATCATTTCAGACTTTTCTTCCCAGATATAAAGACTCATCAGAAGAGAACACAATGGAAAATGCACAAAGACAGACCTGATACTAAAGAATTAACAGAGCCAGGCATCTGAGATGGGGAGAGAGGCATCCCCACGGGCTCTCCCTCCTACTGCCTACAGCATTTATGACCTTCCACAGGAGGTGATGTCCATGGAATATGGTGTGAAATTTTCAGTCTTGCAAAATCGTCTCACAAATCAACCACTGAGCTTGTGTCGGGCCGACTTCAAGCACATGGTCGGCCATGTGCTCACAATTGGTCATAACTGGGGTCCCCCCTCCTCGGGTCTGAGGCGCCGGGGAATGGAGTCTGGGTGCTGGTCACATGCTCATGCTTGGTCATAATTGGGGTCCACTCCTCCTCATGTCTGAGGCGCTGGAGAATGGTGTGTGGGTGCCGGCCATGTACTCATGCTTGGTCATAACTGGAGTCCACCCCTCCTCGGGTCTGAGGCGCCGGGGAATGGAGTGTGGGTGCTGGCCACGTGCTCATGCTTGGTCATAACCAGCACCACCACAGCTGTCTTACATCACTCTTTCTAGCCACCTCGTGAGTAGATACAAATGCTCCTTGACTCAAGAGTTAGACCAACAAAAAATTACACTGCAGTGGAAGGTGGGTCTTCAGTTACAAACATCGCTGAGCATCAGACAAAGAGGAAAATGGCCTGGGGATTAAGGGAGAGGGCTCCAGAGCCAGACAGCCTGGGTTCCAATGTGTCAGCCACTCCTCCTCCCTGCTGTGTGACTTCAGGCTGGTTATTTAACAGCTCTGTGCCTCAATGTCCTCATCTGTAAAATAGGGATTCTAACAAGATCTCATGGGCAGCTGTGAAATACTGTATGTACAGCACATGTGGTGGTGCCTGGTGGTGCTGACAGTGGCGGTGGGTGAGGGGAGGAAAAGGGCGGAGGACCAGCTGGCGTGCACCAATGCTTACCTGACCAGGTGAGACACAGTTAATGCTGTTTCCAGAGTCTGAGCCATTTTTTATCCTTTTTTTTTTTTTTAACTAAAAACGCATTTGTTAGTATTTATTTCATTTGATCTTTGCTGATTCTTGGCAGAGCCCTACACTGAGGCAACGATTTTAAAAGTCTTAAACGAAACAACTACCCAGTGGCAGGAAGGCCTCTCCTCTGTGTGCGCCCCACCCTTATTCTGAAGGAAGCAGCAGAGCCTCGACCTCCGAGTTGGGAGCTGCCATAGGCAGCAGTGAGTCAGCCCAGCTGGGCCCCCACACAGGATGCTGAGGGGATGGGCAAGCCAGGTGGGCTCTCCCAGAACCAGGCCCAGTGCCCTGAAAAGACTGGGGCCCTACCGATGGGTTTCCAACCTGCAGACATGATTTGATTCCAAAACTGACATCCCTTGGCAGTCAGCCTTCTTTCTGGGGGCTGTGGCTAAGTGATGTCACCCCTTGGGCATTTCTCAAGATTCCAAACAACAGAGAAGCCTGGGACCTTTGTGCGTGAGGGAGAGAGAGCGGGGCCAGGGAGAACAGTCACACTCAGACGCACCACGGGGTGACTTGAGAAATTTTCAGAGACATCTCTGAAGGAACGTCACCCGCTCAGCTCAGATAATGACTGAGGAGGTGGGAGAAAGACACAGGCAACATAGTGTTGAAACTTTGAAGAGTCTTTGGGGCATTGGCAAATCAGCAGCTTTTAAACTCAAATGACCATGACTTGTATCGCCTTGTGGAGTGTGGGGAGCTAGGTAATAATTACAGGGACAGTAAAATGGACGGAGGCAAACGTGGGATGGAACCCGGCATGTCCTCCTGCTAGCTCCAGGTACTTCTGTTTCCCCATGTGCTAAAATGAACACTTGATCTAACAGCACAGACAGCCCCCAACTTATACGATGGCTGTGGTATGGAAGCAAAACGCATTCAGCAGAAGCCACGCTTTAGTCCCAACACAACCACTGTTTTTCATGTTTGGAACAGTACTCAATAGATGACATGAGCTAGTCCACACTTTATTATAAATGGGCTCTGTGTGAGATTATTTTGCCCAGTGGAAGCCTAACGTTAGTGTTCTGAGCATGTTTAAGGTGGGCTACGCTGAGTGATGATATTCGGGAGGCGAGGTGTATTAAATGCATTTTCAACTTAACAATATTTTCCATTGACAACAAATTCACCAGTACAAAACCCCATCTTGAGTCAAGGAGCATCTGTATCTACTCACGAGGTGGCTAGAAAGAGTGATGTAAGACAGCTGTAGTGGTGCTGGTTATGACCAAGCATGAGCACGTGGCCAGCACCCACACTCCATTCCCCAGCGCCTCAGACCCGAGGAGGGGTTGACACTGCCTACTGGCCACTTTTTACAGACGAGGACAGGAAACTCAGAGAAATTAAGAAACTCACCCCAAGTGTCGGGGCCAGAGTTGGGCCTGAACCCAGGATTGGGAGCATTCCCTCCACCACGCCTTGCCCGTAGTGGTTTTGAGAGCAGCTGTTGAAACAGTGGTAGATGCAGCGACCCCTCTCGCCTCTACCTGAGGCCCCTCCCTTCCGAGGTGCACGTGTGAGGCCCTCCCAGGGCCTGTTGTTTACTCCTTACAAACCCCCCACTTCCACTACTCTGAGAGTGAGGGCCCCTCGCTTTGGCCCCTGGCCTCCTACCGTCCTGGGCCCCGCTCCCTCCCTCCCTAGCCGCTCCCCCTCCTCACACCCCCACTACCAATGTGCCCAGCACAGTCCTGGGTGCACTGTGGTAATGCAAAAAGATGGATTCCATGAAAGAGTGCATGCTAAGAGGATTCTTTCCTCCACTGGCAGGTGTGACCATTCAGGGAGGTATGGGCCCACCTTAGCTGAGCTGTCAGCTACTCCGTATTAATTGACACCTGCTTTGTGGGCTGTGCTTGGCCCTATGGCCCAGGGACTCAGCCCCATGGAGCTGCTGCCCCAGAGTGAGTCCTGACGAGGGAATGGGCAGTTAGAACACCACATGGCAAGCGTGTGAGCTCCTGGCAGGGGAACCCGGTTGGGCAGATGGTGAAGAGATGGGTGGGGGAACTTCCATGCAGGGGCCAGGGAGGGTACTAGGCATTAGGTCTGGAGACAAGGAAAGAACAGCCCATTCAAGGAATGGAAGGGAATCCACATTACAGAGCATTGCGATCAGGAGAGGAATGGAGAGGTGAGATTTGAAGAAAAGCGAGGACAAGTCAGGAAGGGGCTCAGATGGCCCAGAAAGGTGTTTAGACTTGTTCCAGGGCACCTGGGGGGCTAGGCGGGGGCTCATCTGTGTGCTCCGGACCTGTCCCAGGCACTGGAGCACTTCTCTCCTCTGCTCAGACACACCAGGCCAGAGGCTTGGGGTCCCCAGTCTCCCCATTCTGCTCCCTGACTCCCTACTTCCTCACAAAGGTGCCAGAGACAAGCTGGATGGCCTTGGGCAAGTTACTTAATCTCTCTGTGCCTTCATTCCCTCGTCTATAAAATGATATAATAATAGTTTCTTGGCCAGGCACAGTGGCTCACACCTGTAATCCCAGCACTTTGGGAGGCTGCAGTGGGTAGATCACGAGGTCAGGAGATGGAGACCACCCTAGCTAACACTGTGAAACCCCGTCTCTACTAAAAATACAAAAATTTAGCCGGGCATGGTGGCACGCGCCTGTAGTCCCAGCCACTTGGGAGACTAAGGCAGGAGAATCGCTTGAACTCAGGAGATAAAGGGTGTGGTAAGCCAAGATCAAATCATTGCACTCTAGCCTGGGCGACAGAGCGAGACTCCATCTCATAAATAAATAAATAATAGTTCATACTCCCTGGAGTTACCGAGGGAACTAAGTGAGATACGTGTATAAAGGGCTTGCAGTGTGCTTGGCATAGAAAGCCTTAGCGACAGCGCCTGCTGCCACCTTCCATGCCCTGCACGCCACATCTACACTCCTTCTACGGAAGCATTCACTAGGTGACACTGCATTTCAATGGTTAACATCACTCCTCTCTCCTGGATGCAGCTCAGACATGATGCCCCCTCTCACCAGCCCTCCCTTTACCACAGCAAGGAAGCCTTCAGTACCCACCTGCTGGGCTCCAGAATGCTAATCAATGTGCACACCTGTTTCAGTTGGTCCAGGGCAGCAGTGAGCAGGGCTCCAAGGCTAGAGTGCTCACAAAGGTCACCAGAAACACGTTTCCAGGTGGGAATGGCTCTCCAAGGGAGATCTGATGGTTCCTTGGCTCAAGGATAAAAGAGACTCCCATCTCCTGAGCAAGTTACCCTGGAGGGGGCGGCAGTGCGGCCAAAAAGCAGAGCCCAGGGCAGCCTCCCTGCTCCCACGAGCCTGCTCCAGACTGTCCTCAGCCCTGGCTGCTCTCTGGACTCAAGCAGGGAGCCGATGCCGGACACACGCCCAGAGCAGGCACCTCATCAGAGGGTCAGGGAGCAGAGGGAGACCCAGACAGCAAGTCTTCTATTTTTTTTTTAAGACAGGGTCTTGCTCTGCCACCCAGGCTAGAATGCAATGGCGAGATCACAGCTCACAGCAACCTGGACTTCCCAGACTCGAGTGATCCTCCCATCTCAGCCTCCTAAGTAGCTGGGCCCATAGGCACACACCACCATTCCTGGCTCATTTTTGTATTTTTTGTAGAGACAGGGGTTTTGCCATGATGCCCAGGCTGGTCTTGAACTCCTGAGCTCAAGTGATCCACCTGCCTCAGCCTCTCAAAGTGCTGGGATTATAGGCATGAGCCACCACGCCTGGCCACATGTCTCTTTTAAGCTCCTACACTGAGCCTCACAATGCCCCTTAGCCCAGTATTTAGATAGTTCAGAACCTCAGCGAGGCCTGGCCCTGACTTCAGGGGCATTCGCTGAAATGGGCCAAGCATCTTTGCCAGCCCATGGAAATGCTACTGTCCAAGGTTCAGACCTGGCTAAAGTAGTAACCAGGTAGAGGCAATCACTGTGCAAGTTCTGATAGCAACACGCGCTGCTCCTTACCACACCCACCAGACAGGAGCATTCTTCCGCATGTTCAGATGGGGAAATGGATTCACAAGACAACACCCACCGGTCATGGTGGCTCCTGCCTTTGGGAGGCTGTGGCAGGCAGATCACTTGAACTCTGCAGTTTGAGACCAACATGGGCAACATGACGAGACCCTATCCCTATAAAAAATACAGAAATCAGCAGGGCTTGACAGTGCATACTGTGGTCCTAGCTACCCAGGAGGCTGAGGTGGGAGGATCACCTGAGTCTGGGAGGTCGAGACTGCAGTGAGTCATGATTGCCCCACTGCACTCTAGTCTGAGCAACAGAGTGAGACCCTGTCTCAAAAATTAAAAAAACGTACACTCCAGTAAAAAAGAAAAAAAAAAAAAAAAAAAGACAGAGGACCCTGTATAGACCTGCCGAGCTCAGATTCACTCAGCCGAGCTCTGAAGACACAGTAAGGAGACCCCTGCGCTCCAGGGCCTCTCTCCTGGACAGTGCATCAAGAGAAGCATCTGGCAGAGCGGGGTGGGAACAGACCCAATGCAGATGTGCTGGGGAAGCCCGGCCACGTGGTTGGCTGACAGTTTTGCAGAAGCTGGAAGCAGAGGACTAGAGCTGAGGGAGCCGAGATTGGAAGAGGCATTGCTGAGGGCACATCTTGTGAGCAGGAGGAGTTCTCCAGGAGCCAGAACAGGGGGCAGCTGCTAGCCCACCAGCCAGAGGGCTGTTAAAGTGACCTTGGAGGGACCAGAAATGGCTGAGAGGAAGTAGAAACTGAGCTCCATGGAAGCAGAGATGGACCCAGCTGAGGCCATTTACAGTTGAAAAACAGGCAGAGAGGTTAAGCGACTTGCTCAAGTCCCTCTTACAGCTAGTAAGATATATAGAGACACACTGGATTCAAGCCGAAATCCATCTATAGTGCAAAAAGCCATGCTCTTTCGACTCAGTGCTCCACCTCCAGGCTTTAAGACTGATTTATGTTGCAAAACTTTACATCGCAGCCTAAAGCAAGCAGAAGAAACAACTATTCTGGAGATCTGATATGAGGTGGGGGTGTGAGGACCAGCAGCTCCCGTGGGACACAGGGTCTCCTGGGCAAGTGCAGTCATGTACCCAAACATGTAACATGCAACCATGTGGCAAGCTGACATTTCTGTCCTTTTTGAGACCACATATGCAGGCAAAACTCCAGCCCCACCCAGCGTCCTGCAGAGATGTTGCACAGTGTTTACAGAGGCCTCAGGCCGGTCCGTCGCCAGGCTACTTTCTTCCAGCAGAGCCATCTGTGATCTCCCCGATGCCTGACAGGCTAAAGACAGAGGGGCTCAGGCCGGGGCTGGGTCTAACCTCAATGCCACCCAGGGCATCCTCCCCACCTGTGGCAGCACCCCAGTTCTGGGGACCACCCAGGAAAGCAGGCTCACATACAAAACATTTGAGAACGAACCCCTGAAGCCACAAGCCATTTCTGAGTCATCGTCTTCAATGGAGAAGGGAGGGAATGCAAAACACACTCCCAGAGCCCAAGGACTCTGGCTCCTTCCTGACTCTACTAGGTCATCCAACCAGAGAGCAAAGAGACGCGCCAGGGTTGCAACAGGCCACAAGCTGCTTAACTGCTGAGCACCAACGCTGATGAGGGCTCTGCTCAGCTGGACTGCCCCTGCATTTAAGTTGGCCCTGTGGCCTTCCGCAGCCTCCCCAATTACAAGTTGGACCTTCGCATCTGTTGATGGTGGAAGGATTCAGCTCTCAGTCTGGAGAACTGAACCTTCATCCCGTCCAAGACCCTCCTTTTCACGGCTGACAGTTGGAAGGCCTTAACCCACTGCTCTTGGCATAAACAGCATCCTCTCCCCAAAGGGACATGGGTCTGTGCAAACTTCTGAGCTAAAATTGTATAAGTCTTCTTGGGTCAGCTTCCCAAACTTTTGAAAAGCTTTCCTGGAGATAAAGGTGCCTACAGCTGCTTCTGGCTGCACCTGTTTGAGGGCCTGTCAAGGGGAGTCCTCCTCTAAACTCACCAAGGCATAAGGCCTGGTTCTTATTTCATGACCCAGGACAACTGAGGTCAGTGGCAGCCTCGTGCTCGTTCTGGGGTTGCATCCTGGTGTCCTGAACCGTCTCCCTTTCAGAAAGAGACTTGGCTTCTGAACTGAAGCTCTAGGGAGGGAGGGCCTGCGTCTATCCTGCTCTGACTGACCACACGCTTACAACGCCCGGCACAGAGCAGAGGCCCAGAAAATCTTTGCTGCCTGACTGCATGATATGATGTATGAGGTCAACAGACTCTTTCATTTGACAGGCTTCGGATGCGAGTGCAACTGTCCTCAAGTCCTGCTTCATAAAGCCAGGGTCCGAGCAGAGCTGTTCATAACCCTGGTAAATAGCACAGGATGATTTTGAAATAACTCATAAGACTAAGAGTGGGCAAATGCCTGCGTGGACAATGTAGTCTAATGAGGAGCGCACCGACATTAGAATCATTCCAAAAAGACGGCAGCGAGCTGCTCATGGGAAAGGAAAAGAAGCACTGCGGAAAGCAACATATGAAGAAGTACTTTAATAGCTCAAACTCAGAGTCATCGTGCTCCCAGTTCCAAAGGGATTTCTAAAAGAGGCGACTTTGGCCATTTCAGAAGCCAGCGTTCACCCACCCGGGGTCTCTGTGCATTGACCTTTGGGTGCTGACTTGGAGAAAAGCACAAACATGCCCAGTCCCATCCTGGTTCCCACGGGGCTTCTTCTATCTATGCATTGTATCGGCTGCGTTAGTTGGACTAAGATGATGACTCAGTTAAAGGAGGAGACAAACACTGACTTTCTAAGCAGGAATAGCCCAAGCTGGCAAGAAAAAGCACACTGCATACACAGGATACACAAGGGCAGAGCTTCTGCCTGCGGATCTGCAACATTACATTTGTTTTGCCTGCAAACTATCAAGAAGGATTCTGTTGGCCAGGGAGTCTCCACTGAACAAGCAAAATGGCGGTCAAAAGTCTTGCGTGTCCTATGCCAGCAGCCCAGAGTCCTCATCCGTCATCCACAGGAGAGTCTTTGAGGGAAACGTGAAGTCCAGCTCATGCCTCTGCCTATGGGTCGATTTCTTCAGGAATCACTGTGATCATGATGTCTTCATTGCCCCTGCGGACCACCATGTTCAGGGTGCTTTCCCTTTTAATGACGTCACTGACATCATTGGCAGAGACCACCGACTGTCCATTGATGCTGATTATGACGTCGTTTTCCTGGAGACCACCCCTGCAACACAAAGGGAAGCAAAATGGGAATGATTCATGTTTCCACGCCTCGTGGTCTGAGGCACAGTTTAGAACCTAAAAGCCCAGAGCAAATAGGATTGGATGGTGGTGAAATTAGAATAATTTAAACCATTAGTGGCTCATACCCGTAATCCCAGCACTTTGAGAGGCCAAGGCGGGTGGATCACCTGAGGTCAGGAGTTCGGGACCAGCCTGGCCAACATGGCAACATCCTGTCTCTACTAAAAATACAAAAAAATTAGCCAGGTTTGATGGTGGGCACCTGTAATCTCAGCTACTCAGAGGCTGAGGCAAGAGACTCTCTCAAACCCAGGAGGTGGAGGTTGTAGTGAGCTGAGATTGTGCCACGGCACTCCAGCCTGGGCAACAGAGTGGGATTCCATCTCAAAAAAAACACAACTTTTTTTAAACCATTGGTGGATTGAATTACTTATTGAGTTTTTAAAAATAATGTTCTTTTTTTTCCCTTTTTTCTTTCTTTTTCTTTTTTTTTTTTTTTTCTGAGATGAGGTCTCATTTGTTGCCCAAGCTAGTCTCAGACTCCTGGGCCCAAAAGATTCTTCTGCTCCAGCCTCCGGAATTGCTGGGATTACATGCATGGGCCATGATGCTGGGCTCCTTTTGAGATTTTTAGGCTAAGTCATCAATTGTGTCCACTGTAGAAATGCCTACTAACACTTGTGTGGCCTTACGACCCCAAGGAGGTCAAAGGTCAAGATTGACCCCAAAGTGGCAAAGGATGTACCAGGTCCTGTCTGCCATGTAGCATGACCATGGCCAACTTGCCTGTAATGGGTATTGCAACTCAGAATGCAGTTCTTACAGGGTGGGCGGAATGCTTCTGTTAAGAGACCCTTCCTTTGCGTGGTTGCCACTATCACTGTAGCTCTTACATAGGTCAGCGTCAGAACGCTGTCATGGTCCTTAGCAGGCTAGCACAAGGCTCTTCGAATGTTTTCTGTAAAGGGCTCCATAGGAAATTCTTTTAGCTTTGCCATACATATAGCCTCTGTTAAAGCTACTCAACTCTGCTCTTCCAGCACAAAAGCCCCCATAGACGTCACAAACCATATTTCAGTGGACACTGAAATTTGAATTTAACATGTCACATACAAATTTAACATGTCACAAAATACTATTCTTATTTCAGGATTTTTCTGACCATTTAAATGTTCTTACTCATAAGCGGGAGCTAAGCTACAAGGACGCAAAGGCTTAAGAATGATACAGTGAACTTTGGGGACTCAAGGGGAAAGGCTGGGAAAGGGGTGAGGGATAAAAGACTACAAAGTGGGTTCAGTGTATACTTCTTGGGTGATGGGTGCACCAAAATCCCACAAATCACCATTAAAGAACCTACTCACGTAACAAAATACCACCTGTTCCCCCAAAACCCATGAAAATAAAAAGGTAAAAAAATAAGTAAAAATCAAAATAAAATGCAAAAATTATTCTTAGCCCACGACTCCATACAAAAGCAGACAGTGGGCCAGACCCAGCCCACAGGGCACACTTGCTGGTGCCCAGTCTAGCACTTTTCTCTGGCTGTTCCACCAATACGGGTAACAAACCCTGATGGACGGTCGCGCTACTTCTTGTCATGTTACTTTGATATCACTTGGGCTGTTTTTCTGGAGGTGTGGACAGGTATGGCCTGACTGTCAGAGACAATCTGAGAAGACTCCAGGAGAAGAAGGGTCCTGAAGCCTAGAACAGGACCATCACGTGAAGTCTTAGGGACACTGTTCCTGAAACCCTCTCTCCCCAGCCAGGCCATCCCAGAGACTCATTACAAGTCTGCTATTGCTGTCCATCTGGAGGGCCCTAGCGGAGCAAGGACTTTTGAAGATAAAGGTCACCATCCTATGGATGAGTCCTGAGCCGAGCCAGGTGGGAAGGCCTGACCAATAGGAACGACCAGCAATGTCCGACCACGTGAGTCAAGGATCAACACCATCCTCTGAGCCAGTATGAAAGGAACACTGCCCCCTCTTCCTGCTACCCTCCCCGCCCTCTCCAAGAACCACAGACACATGAGGAAAAGGGAAAATAACTCTAACTCACGCTTCTGCCGGGGTATCAGGAATTACTTCAATGATATACGCTCCTGAGATCACGTCTGGGAAGTCCCGGTGCCGGTCCTTCAGCTCCTGAGCTTTGCTGCACCAGAGAGAAAGCACCCGTGTTAGGGTCAAGAAACACCAGGCCTTCCCCAGGCAGAACTCAGCTCTCACCAGTTCCCTTCTTCTCCCTGGGTCTAATGCAAAATTTCTCCAGGAGTTCTGGTCCTACTTTAAAATTGCCTGTCTACCAGAGCCAAAGATTTACTTGGTAATGGCAAGGAAAGTGCTTTCATCATTATTCTTTTTTTTTTTTTTTAAGACTGAGTCTCACTCTATCACCCAGGCTAGAGTGCAGTGTTGCAATCTCAAGTTTACTGCAACCTCCGTTTCACGGGTTCAAACAACTCTCCTGCCTCAATCACCCCAGTATCTGGGATTACAGGTGCCTGCCACCAAGTGTGGCTAATTTTTCACATTTTTAGTAGAGACGGGGTTCCACAAATTGACCAGGCTGGTCTCGAACTCCTGGTCTCAAGAGATCTGCTCGCCTTTGCCTCCCAAAGTTCTGGGATTACAGGTGTGAGCCACCGTGCCCAGCCATCATCCCTGTTATTATTTCCTAATTAATAGTAGCCATTACTAAGGAGTCAGTAAAGTATAATGGCTGACCTGGTTTGCAGCCCCAGTTCTGCCACTTGCTAGCTGTGTGACCTCAGACAGTTGCTTAACCTCTCTGTCCCTTCATTTCCTCACCTGCAAAATGTAGGGTAACAGTACCCTACAACATGAGTGATGAGGATCAGATGAGGTCGTCCCAGTAAGGTACCTGGCCCTGTACATGTGATAGATAGTGGCTGGCATCACTGTGGCTGGTGATCACTGCCCCCACTCCCTGATCCGAGCCTGGCCACCAGAAGCACCTGTGCTGTCATCCCCAACCTGAAGAGGAGGAAACTGAGGCACTCAGGGGTCAGATCATTCCCAAGGTCACAAGGCACGAAGTATCAGAGCTGGGACAGGAACCCAGCAAGCTGGGTGCCAGGGAACTACCATCTTTCCCTACACCTCCTAGGTCCAAAGGCAAACAACCGAGGGAACACTTTAACCTTGACAAATGGCTCCAACTCCTGCAGTGCTAAGAAAGGGATCACCGTTCATAACATGTATCAAAAGTCACTAATACGTTAACAGTGAGTGAATCGTTAATTCATGATAGTAATGAACACATTAATATATCGGTTACTATATTCTAGTCTTTATCTACTTTACCTCCAACGCTTTTAGCCATGCCACTTCAGTCTACTACCAGGACTCATGAGATTACACCAGAATTTTTCATCCAGGTTAAAACACCAGGATGCCAGGAGCCTGCCAACCACAGGCCGCAATTCCGCCAGCTCGGGGAAAACAAGCACATCAGTCATTCCCTTCCCTGCGCTGGGCCTGCCCTGGCATTCCTGGAGACACGGTCCACAAGCTGCAGAGCAACGAAAGCAGATTGCCTGGAGCTGCGGGAGGGGCTTGGGGCCCTCCTGGAATGTGAGTTTCAACAGAATGTGGGGTAGGGAAGGCCTGAGCCAGAGTGAATCAACTGCCCCCCAAACACGCACTGTTCAAGTCTGCCTTCAAAGAGGAGGGCAGAAACTTCTATACCGGGTGGCCTGCTGCCAATGAGGAAAAGCAGCTCAGAACACAAAAACACAGGATAAGACCAAACAGAGGCCACGGCTAATGACCTGTCCTCTTTCCCGATGTTACTTCATTATAAGCAGAAACCGAGACACCTTCAGGCAGCAGAAGGTTTCTCTTTCAGGGGTGCCCCTGAGCGCCGTCTGAAGTTCAGGTTTATTAAAATTTAAGACACAGACACGCATCCTGTCTACGCACCTGGATGTAAGTGACATCATGCGGATGCCAATATACTTCTTCTTGGTGATGGTTTTTCCTGGTGAGACAATGAAGGAATAGCAGAAGGTTAGCCCAGTTGGTGGGGGTGCTGGGGACACCAGGGGCCAGGGGCCCAATCCCCCAGGTGGCAGGAAGGGCCACAGAAGGGTACACTGAGGTTGAAGCTCAAATCCCAGTTTGGGTCTCTCCCCTCTGGGGCACCTTGGGAAAGTCCCATCATTTCAATTAATGGTCAGATACCTGGGCAAGCCCCTTAATTCCTCATGGCCTCACCCTGACAGCTGGCCCTCCCCCAGGCTTGCTCTACCCCCAACATGTATCTGGAATGTGACCCCTCTGTCCACCTCCACTACCACCACTCTTGTCTGAGCCCCCAGCATGTCTCATCCAGATGACTGGGAAAGCCCCTTAACTGGCCCCCAACTTCCAGCAACCCCTCCAGCGGACTCCTCCCAGCCATCAGAGTGGCCTTTCAGTGACATCAATCAGACCATGAACTTTCTGTTCTCAAATGCATTAGGATGCAGCCCAGGTCCCTCACCATGGCCTGCTGTGAGCCTGCTCGCCTGGCCTTGGCCAGCTTTCCACCACAGGGAACTGCACACTGTCACTGGGCTCCAGTCCCCAGGCCACTCCGGGGGCCTCGTGCTCACTCAGCTATGCCAAGTCCTCCCCTCCACATCCCTGCCCAGTGACTCCTCCTCATTCAGATCTCAGCTTGGGGGGCATTTCCTGGCCACAGCGTCTCCACCAGCTGCCCCTCCAGTCACCCCCTTGCCGGCCACCCCGATCCATTTTCTTGGGAGCACTTGTTGGGAACACTAATAGTATCTTACGTGTTTGATTGTTCACTGTCAGCCTCCCCATCCCCCAACAGAGCATAAATGACACACTGGCAAAGGTCCCAGTTGAGCCCCAGGCCCCAGTTGACTCATCCACTGCCAAGCTCCCTGCTTGACTTGGAGCAGATGGGACAATAAGCGTTTGTAGAATGATCTCCCTGAACCTCAGTTTTCTTATTAGCAAAATGGGACTAGTAATTCCTAACTGATAGGGCAAAAGAATTAAGTGTCATACATAAATAAAGTGGAATAATGTACAGAAATCACCGAGGCTTGTGCCTGGCACAGATTAGACTGAATCATGTGAAACTGCCATGATGGTAGGACAAAAGTGGTGAAACATCTCTGACCTACTACCAGGGACTTAGTAATGTGAATTCCCTTTCACTTCTGGGTCGGAGATGGCCTGGCTAGCCTTGGGGCTGCTGCATTTCCCTTGCCCAAGTCTCAAAGGGCAGCTGAGCTTCAGGCCGAATCTCTGCAGTCCCTGGGGCTGTGTGGGCCTTGCTTACCTTTGGCCTGTCGGTCATGGGACTCAGTGAGGAACTTTTTAATCTTATCAGATGGGATTGCAAAGGAGATTCCAGCTGTCACTTTCAAAGTGTTAATTCCAATCACTTCACCGTCCTGAAAAGCAAGAAGGACACGGCTTACTGAATCGTGAAGCTTTACCGGCAAGTATACACCCAAAGAGAGTGGGGAATAAGCATGGAAGAAGTCCCTGAGCTATTTCAGAGACAAAAGTGGGGAGCTGCAAGGAGGGGATCCCCTGGGGAGCAGGGAGAGGGGCAGCAGGACACCCAGGCAGCGTGAGCCAGGCTCAGCTGTGGAAGAATCACACACACCCCAGGTTGGCACCAGGTGCTCACCTCGCAGTAAGCACAGATCGTTTCAAAATGCATGACATTATTTGCTCCTGTTTCACAAGGAATACGTTTCCAAAGGCTCAAAGTCCTTTAGGTGGCTGCCCACACCTTCCTGCTTCTCCCATTTCTAATGATCTTAAGACGACTCTGCTGACTCCAGGGGGAAACAACCCTAGAGCTCAGGGCTGTCATGCTTCATTACCAGCAAAGCGCATCTCCACTCCATCCTCGGGGTGCTGCGGGAGGAGGCAGAGGGCAGGGGGCAGAGCTGGGAGCACAACTGCCCTCTACTGGGAAGGGAAAGTTGCCAAGTAAGTCTACATGGCTCCTTGCACACTTCCCACAAGTGCTGAGATTTCAGTACCTGATGCCAAGGCACCATCAAGGAGGTGCCATCACACTGGGCCTTGCTAAAGACGGCCCCTGTCTATGTCCCCTGAGCTGCCCACTAGCACTGACAATCTATGTTGTAAGGCATCACTTTTTCTGCTCAAGTATTTAAGGGTCGACTTAAGTGATATCTTTGTGGGTGGGTAACTCCTCCTCATTCCAGCCAGGCCTTAAGGGAGGATTCCTGGCCAAGAGAAAGTGTGGATGAGCCCAGCCAGCTCCTTCAGCAGCCCAGGAGATTTCATCTGGAGGAGGTGCTTTCAGGGACTGGCCAGCACTTTTGGTGACCTTCACCTTACTCCTGCATTGGCCCTGAATTTTACGGTGTTCATCTGTAATTCTGAGACACAATTGTGTTCTCTGGCTTAACACTTCCAAACCTCACCTCCAGCCTGCCTTACTCTTTCCAGAAAAGATCCGTAGGGTCATTGCAAGCATGCAGTACATTCACAGAGCTCATTTTAAAGGAATTTGATAGCACGCTTTGTGGCAAGCTCATGTTGGAAAAGACCCCCTGCCTCAAAAAAAAAAAAAAAAACCCAGCATGTACATAGATAAATGATGTAACATAGGTTCAAAAGACCTTACCAGGTTTACCAATGGGCCTCCGGAGTTTCCATACTGCAATTAAACAGAAATGAAAAGGTGACAAATTGTGTCATAACACGGTCTAGTCTACGTCCCAGCCTGGCTGTTTCCTGAGCACAGTGCCTAGAGTGTGGGGCATGGTTCTTTTCTGAGATTCCTTCCCATTAACCTAATATTTTGCTCGGAAAAAAAATGACCTAAACAATTTTCAGAAAGTTTTAGATGTGCTGTAAATGGGGAATTTTTCTCTCTGAAGTCCTGATGCCAACTGAGATCACCCTAAAGCACCCAACACAACTTCTTCCTCCTGGGATAAGGCTGGCTGTCCACCTGCTCCCATGTCACTGTCCCCGCTGTGTGACCCCTGCCGTGCTGCTGGCACTAGAATCCACATGGCTGGGTCCAGTTCCATCACTTCATGTAAACTACAAGACAGGTGGGGGCCAAGACCTATGCTGACTCCTCTCCTATGACAAGACCCTGACCTAACCCCCACCCGCAGAGGGACAGAGGCTCACGTTGATGATGGCATCGGTCTGGATGTAGTCCATGTCCGAGTTCCGGAGCCCCAGTTCTTTGCCGCCTCGCTGGGTGGTGCTGACGATCCCAGTGGTGACTGTGTTCTGAAGGGAAAACGGGCTTCCGATGGCGACCACGAACTCTCCCGGCCGCAGCTCCGAGGAGCGGCCAAGCAGCAGGACAGGCAGCTTGCCCTGAAACCACAACGGCCGGTGTGGCTCAATGTGTTTAATTTCACCAAATGGGTAAAGGCACAGGTATCATGGAAAACCAAGCAGGGATAGTGACGGCCCATTTGGAAACACCAGGTGTGGTGGGAAACTGAGTTCACAACTCACATCCCTTTGCTGGGGGCAGAACCGCACTCCCCTCCCACCCGTAATCCACCCATTGCAAGCTGTGTGGGAGCCAGTGAGCAATGAAACTGCAGACGTGCCAAGGAAACAGTGGGGAGGTTGCCGGAGGCCAAGTCGGCGTCTCATCACATCTTAAAGCTATCAGCATAGATGCGCCCTGAAACCTTGAGGCCAGGAGACAGAGGAAGACAAAACGAATTTAGGGTTTGGAACAAGACTGCCTGGGGCAGCCTGAGAGAGCCAAGCCCCAGGGGACGATCCCAAGCTACAGGTGGTGATACCTGCCCCGACTCATCATGTGCACATCCGTCCCGAGTCCTGGAATATTTGGGGGGCTCTGCGGGCAGGGCATTGCACTGACTCAGTTAGGTGCATGGCTATGCTGAGTACGGGCCACACTGCAGAGGGCAGAGATGGAGCATAGGGACAGCAAGGCTTCTGGGACCCAAGACAGCAAGACCCAGCAGGTGGGCTGTCTCTCCTCTCCTGAAAAGGCCTCGGTCAGCCACCTACACTCCCTGGCCCAGGCAGGCTGACTGGCTAACTCCAGAAGCCCTGATCTCCAGAGTCCCACAAAGGTCAGGCAAAGCCAGGAGCCCCAAATAACTCTGCATAACAAAATGGAACAGAAGCCAGCTCCAGAGTCACCTGGGCTAAGGAGCTGGGGGAACCACAGAAGGGCCTCCCTAGCTCCATCAGGGAAGGCATCAGGGCCCCTTCTCTCTCTGCCTTCCTCAGAGCCAAGCAGACCTCCCAAGTTCCTTTAGCCTTTGTTCACTTAGAACAAGCAGGTGCCCTGAACAACATGGACCAGGCCCAGAAAGCAGAGAGCCACCCCAGCCCCCATGAGAACAGCAACTCCACAGCCTCATGTTTGTCCATCTCAAAAAAGAAAGAGCCAGGGGACCAGGCGGTGGGGTGGGTGGAACCCAGAGGTCACCTGAGCCATCTCCGTAGCCAGGGATAGAGCAGACAATTGCTGATGAGATGGGGTGACCACCACACCCATTTCACAGATGAGGAAACTGAGGTTCCAAGAGACTGGGTGACTTGAGACAGAGCAGGGATTGAAACCTGGACCTGGGACCGGGAAAACAGACTCTCTCGTCCACGGCACAGCACCACACTACAAATATCCCCCCAACACACACCAAATAAGGAAGGTGCTGAGTGAGAAAACTCATGGAAGGAGAAAGGGGTATGAAGAAAGGTCCAGGACCTCAAACTGACTATATGAGACTGTGAGGAGGAAGGTCCCTCAGATCACAGATACCAAGAGGACCAGGAGAGCACTGCCCATTGTCAAGAGCACAGACCTGGGGCCAGGCTGCGTGATCTAGATTGGGGCCTGAGCTTATGACTACTCAGGTCTCAGTATTCTCATCTGGAAAATGGGACTAATGTATAGCTCCCTCACTAGTCCACCGTGAGGATGAAGCGACTTCAGATCTGAGCCGCTGTTTGAATACCGGTTGGCTCCTGTGAGCATCATCTAGTGTTGGTTTTGCTGTGAGCATCTGGGCCTGTGCAAATCCAACAGGAGGAACCATTCACCACCTTCCCACCGCCAGCCCGTGTCAGCCAGCCATGGTAAAGGTCTGCCCAGACAGTGGGTGACCCTTTCCCCACGAGGTTGCCTGAGGCTACAGCGTGCAGGGCAGCTGGGGAGAGGTGCAGGCCTGCAGCATCCCTACTCGGCCGCACGCTCACTCCCCACACTCCTCAAGCTCGTCGGCATCCAGCAGCACACCAGCGAGCTTGGCGTAGCGTGTTTACTCTGGGCCTGAGCCAGCAACCTCTGCCAGGCATGACTTCAGCAGTCACGGCGTGCAGGCGGGGCAGGAGGCAGGGCTGGGATCTGCACTAGGCCACACTGGGGGAGGTCCGCCCGGACCACTGCCATCCCTTCAGACCCCAGACTGGCTGGAAGACCAGGCCTTTGAAGCCTTCGGGGCTGGGCTTGGGACAGGTAGAGGGACGGGGTGGCACAGGTTGCCGGAGCTGGGTGGCCTCACTGCCAAGGACACAGACAGGAGGCAGGAGGTCACACTCAACTCACGAAGGGGGCCCAGCAGGCATCTGCTTCGCCACATACTGAAAACCCATCAGGAAGTTATGAGGCAGGACTCGCTGTGGGAGTCGTAATTCTCATCTCACTCATCCCCTGTCCTTACCACACATCTGCACCTCCTAGAAAGGGAGGCAGGCCCAAGCTGTATGTCTCAGGAGACCTCAGGAGGCAGAAAGACCGAAAAGCAACTAACCTTCCTTCCAGCTCTTCTTTTCCACAGTCTGAGTTCAGGCCCAGAGGATGCGGAAAGGAGACAAACACTTTTGGAGAAGTTGTGAGGCTGGGCGGGGGAGCCCCGGGCAGGGAGCGAGAGATGGAGGCTGCCGGCTGCTTGCCCATGGGCGCTGCTCCCCACACTCCCAGCATGGGCCAGGCTTCCAGGGGACACTGCCTGCTGCCAAAAATGGAGCCCAGAGCACCCCGTGGGCAAGCATGGCTCGGTCACACTCGAGTGACCACACGGGCTTACCAGCGATGTGAGCCCAGGGAGTCTCCCGAGGAAGCAGTCCTCACCTGAACCCAGAGAAGGAAATGCAGCTACGTAAGTGGCCATTTAGGCAAGGCTGTGCCAATGGGCACCACCAACTATCATCTCGTTTAAGTTTCGACCCACTCAGACATCTCCTAGGTCATGAAGGGCAACCTTAAGGCAGAAAACAGCAAGATACAAGTGGCAGAGTGGGGAGGGGCTTACACTGCAAACCCTGGATCTCTGTGAGAGGAATAAGCTTTTGCCTGGCGGGTGGCAAAGTACTTTCATGGCCCCCTTAGGAGTTGGACTAGATTTTTTCCCCCATTTTAAAGACATGGAAACTGAGGCTCAGAGATGGGGGCACTTCCCACAGCCGATGGGCAGCCTGGCTAAACAAGAGAACGGGCTTCCCAGCTCTCAGACCCACACTCCCGGTACGAGTTCACTCAGAATTCCAATCACAGGCAGAAATCTTTGCGAGGGAATGATGTGTTGCAGAGATGTTGGCCAGGTCAGATTTACAGCTCTCTACGAGGTCAAACTGCCTTTTGGGGGTCACTGCCCCAGCTCCCCACAGAAGCCACTGGCTGCAGGAGCATCAGGCCCCTCCACTCATTCCAGAGCCAAGTGGGGCCTGTTCTCAGCCGGGGACCTCACCTCGAGCCTGTCTGCTCAGCAGCTATACCTCTGCTGGCCAAATTCCTACTCGGTAATTGAGCATTTAATTCCATAGCTGTCTAGACATCAGCTCCACGGGGGAATGTGGAGGAGATGCAGCGTAGATATGGCTGGAAGTGCACAGCCACAGGCGCCGTGAAGTCCCGCCGGGCCCACACACTCTGAGTTCAAGGCCCCTGCGCTGCTATCTCCAGGCTGGTTCCCGTGCCACCCATAGCAAAGTATCTCCAAGTCTCCCTTTAAAGCAGCACCAGCCACAGGCCATCTTGAAGGTGGCAGCTCCTCTCCTTAGCCACTTCCTCATTTCCCTGGAGCCCCCCAGTGTGCCCAGAAGTAAATGGGGCCAACATCTGTCCTCCACTGACAGAGGAAAAGGCCAAGGGGAAGAGGAGAAGGAGGAGGGCCTGCGAGCCCCACTCCTCATGCCAGATCCTCGCACTGCTTAGGGGGAAAGAAAATGCAAGTATGGGCACGACAGCAGTGAGGTGGCAGAAACACCCACGCCGCTCTCATAGAGCCCAGGCAGAGACCTCAGGTCGCCCTCAAAGAGCTTATACCTCAAGTTTGGCCCAAGACCTTCAGGGACGACAGTCTTTCTGCAGTGAGGCCAGCACAGGCCAGTTCTCCCAGTCTTAGGAGCAGGGAGCCTGGGAGGCCAGAAGAAGAGAGGGAGCATCTAGAATGAAAACGCCACCTGAACCCAGCCTGCAGGGACTCACAACGCTGAAATAGTATCCTGTCAACAGAACCAGAAGTCTCTCAACAGAGGGACTTTAGGAAGACACGAATCCCCTAATGTCCTATACAGCCACCCAGGTAGTGGAGAAACAGCCCCAGTGAGGGTGTCAGAAGTGCTGGGCAGGGGCTCCATGTCTTCCCAGCATGTCTATGTAAATTGCAAAATCCTAGCCACAGGCAAGAGGCTGACCAGGTAGTGGGAGTTATGCTAACACCTTGGAAGAGGCTGGACCGTGGCATGATTAAAGACGGCTCTTACCATTCATGCGGATTACAACAACAAACGAACAGCATGCAGGGCTGCAGCATCAGTTCACAAAACACTGCGCCGGAGAAAAAGCTTTCTCAACAACCATTCATGGCGTGCCGCCTATGTGCTTCATGCAGGGAACATACGATTAAGAAAACCCACCCTTGCCCTCTAGGCTTTTGTCTCATGGGCAGAGAAACATCCAAGCCACCAGGACAAAGAGCAATAAGAAGACACAAAGTCCACCTCCCTCACCATGGGCAGCTCAGCCTAGAATCTTCCATAAGGGCCAAACATAGACCAGCACTAAAAATGGTTTGTGTGTATCAGTTAGGGTGTTTCCAGCTGCAAGTGACAACCCAGCTCCAAATG
Organism: Cebus imitator; assembly: GCF_001604975.1. NCBI lineage: Eukaryota > Metazoa > Chordata > Mammalia > Primates > Cebidae > Cebus > Cebus imitator. The sequence continues at coordinate 2,681,403 of NW_016107550.1, forward strand.
GAGTATGTAGTGTAGACACCTGTCCAACGGCAGGCTGGTGCCAGGATGGTAAGTCGAAGTCTCAAAGACAGCATCAAGGCCAGGCGTGGTGGCTCAGGCCTGTAATCCCAGCACTTTGGGAGGCCAAGGCAGGCAGATCACAAGGTCAGGAGTTCGAGACCAGTCTGGCCAATATAGTGAAACCCTGTCTTTACTAAAACTACAAAACTTAGCTGGGTGTGGTGGTGTGTGCCTGTAATCCCAGCTCCTCAGAGGCTTGGGCAGGAGAATCGTGTAAACCCAGGAGGCAGAGGTTGCAGTGAGCCAAGATTGCACCATTGCACCCCAGCCCAGGGAGACGAGCAAGACTCTGCCACAAAAAAAAAAAAAAAAAAAAAAAAAAAAAAAAAAGACAGCATCGAGGACAAGCCCCCTTTCTTCCCTCCATCCAGTCAACCTCAGCCTGTCCTCACAGCCACAAGACGGACACCACCATTCCAGAAATCACATCAAGGCATGACTGTGTCCGTGACCGTGCCATGGAAGCATCTCTTTGCAAAGTCCCAAAAGCACCTCGGCACCCTCCTCCTTGTAGGTCATCAGCAACATCCAATCAAGCAGTGACCCATTGGAGCAGGGCCATGGGAGCGACCCCCTGACTGCATTGGACCCTGAGGATTTGCCTTGAGTCAGTTATGCGGCGGGGTCAGGGATGGACCTAAACCAAACCCAGGGCTCTGCCAGCAGGGAAGCAGGCTGGAGGGTGGGCAACCAGAGTGTCTTCCAAAGCCTGGGGAAAGTGCTTCATTTTAAGAGAAGATCCTGATACCAGCACCTAACAATGTTTAGAAAAGAGTCTGTGAGTCCATACTCCTTCATGCACTTTTTTTTGCAGGGTGAGGCAGGAGATGGCTGCTAACTTGCTTAAGAGGAAAGCAATGGTCACAACAGTTCCATGGTGGTGACAGGGAGGTTCAGGCGGTGGAAACAGAGTCTGGGCAAGGCAGGGAAACCACTCCAAGGGCACATGTCTGGCATCTCCCAGAGCTTCTCCCGCTCCGCCAAGCACGCAGCCTTCACGACCTGCCCCCCTGTGGACAGGCAGGATGGCTTCACAGCTGTTCTGCTGATGAGGGGACTGCAGGTCCCACCGTGGGTGGTGGTGGTACCGGGCCTGGAGCCCTCCCTGACCCCGACCTGCACTCCAGGTATGCTTCTCAGCAGCCCACTGCCCACCTCCCATTTGCCTAGGGCACACAGCAGCCAGTGGGGAAACAGCTGCCCTGTGCTCGGAATCACTCCACAGGGGCAGGAGACCAGAGTGGGTACAACACAGAGCAGGGCAAAGGGGGGTTTAGGAAGAATCCAAGCAGGGGCCCACCACGGGAAATGAGGGGAGGTCTGTGCACATAGCCTCGGCTTTGGGGGCGCTATGTGTGGTGTGGGTTCCATAACAGAACCATAGATGAACCATAACTGCTGGAACTTCCCCAGCGCAGAAAAGTTGGGCCTGTGCTGAGTGAGGCCCCCAGGCTGATGGCATGCCTCGGCCTCATTCTCCAGATCAACCAAGGTAGGGCAGAAGTGAAAACCTGGACAAAACACTTATGTGTATATGCATACATGCACACACACGCACACATATTACCCCCTCGGGTTCCACATATGACGGGAGAACACTGTCCCAGACAGCAGAACATCTGGGTTGGGTCTTATTCCTATATGAATTCACTCTGCAACCTGGGACAGCTCTATTACTTTCTCTGGGTTGCAGTTTTACCACCTCTAAAATTACAGAGTTGTGCCCAGTGATATCCAATGATCATCTCAGCTCTAACAATTAGCATTCTTTACAGAAAACCTGGTTGTGTTCCAGAAAATCCATTAGCAGACAATCGTTAAATGGGCAAGATCCAAACAGCCACAGGGTCCCTAATAAATCCCTTTTCATACAACTCCCCCATGGGGTCAGATGACCCCTGCAAACTTCTATCCCTGCAAGAGGAGAGAGGATTCCTGCAATTATCCTGATGCTGGCTTGGCCAGTAATCTTTCACAGGGGACTGTGAAAAGCAACGACCTGTCAATATTTCATCTTACATTCAGGGTTCTGCCTAGTAGCACCTGAGAGCTCATTTCATTCAATCTCATTCCCTGAAGCTTGGAGAAAAGAAATATTAAACAATCCAATAACACCAAAACAAAAGAAAAAATTGGCAACTTTTTCTCAACCTAATGAGCCAAGTCAATTACTCCTTTCTCTCCTTTGAAAATTACTAAGTGCTCCTGAGTTACAAAAATATTTTTGTTGCTGAATCTGCAGAATCCACCACATCATTTCCGGAGGCTGGGACTTCCAGGCTGGTCCAGTGTTGGTTCAAGTTTGCTTCAAAGGCTAATGTTGCAGAACTGGCTAGGACTCAACTGAGTGATTCAATGCGCCTTCTGGAAACAGTTATGCTAGCCTTTCATTTTCTTTAAAAAATATGCAATGGACAAAATAGCACATCCTCCATACCCAGCAAGAAGCAGTGCCATAGAACTTGTTTGCCTCCTAAGGAAAATCAAACCAGGCCACAGAAGAGTTGTTTACGGGGATGTCAGCATCCAAAGACTTGCTTGAGGAAGTGATTCAAGCTGGGTAAGGTGGGAAGTGAGCACATGGGCAGGGGAGGAGCTGTGAAAAGGGGCGGGTCAGTGGACTGTGGACTCAGATGAACCAAAGATTTGCTGACTTGGGCTACTAGGGGGCAGGACCAGCTACAAAATTAGCAGAGCCCAGTACAAAATGAAAATGCAGGCTCCTCGTTCATAAAGCATACAGAAAGTACTGTTAAAGGTACTAAAATATAAAGCTTTTTCCTTTCTTCCACATTCTGTGTCTCTCGACCTATCACGATGTTTTTACTTTGCTAGTTATTGCTGTGGTTATTTACGGGACAGTGAGTGCAGACACCGGAGGCCTCACGACTTGGCATTGTGCCCACTGCCACTGGACCGCAGACTGCACCGTGGCTGGGGGTGGGGAAGTCGAGCCAAGCATCTTCCCTAAGCGTCCACCCCTCCAACACATGGACAATGGATGACCCCAGGGGCACTGCCGCTTCTGTGTCAGGGTACACTCAGCACCTAGATCAGGGTGGGAGTGGCTTGACCCTGCCCAGGAGACCACAGAACAACCATGGCATCATCAGCCTGAGCCCTGCACCACCAGCATGTTATGCGGTGCCCACACTGGAACCTAGAACTTCCCTATGCCTACACTCCTTCCAGGGATGGAGAGCAGCAATGACCCCTGCATACAGACAAGGAAGGGAAGGTCAGGTGGGGCTGGAGGAGTCAGGGAGCCAGGGAGTGTGGAGGCAGTAGAAGGAGGAATCCAACCTGAGCTAAAACCCCAACCCCCCCCAAGTATGCTCCATTAGCTCACAGGATTTTATTCACAAAAAATACAAATTCAAAGGTAAAATTAAAACAGCGACCCCCAGGGCATAGGGCCTGTGAGGACAGGGGTCACATGCTGATGAAGCTGGCTCTTCCAGCTTCTCCAGATAGGGAGGCAGTGGACAGGAATTCTCCGGATACTGGCTTGGATAACCTTTCACAGAGGACTGTGAAAAGCAATGACCCATTGATATTTCAACTTCCATTCAGGGTTCCATTCAGCTTCCGTTCAGGGTTCGGAATGGAGCAGGAGGGGAGGCGGTGGACCAGGACTGAGAAGCTTGGGATTCAGATTATAGGAGGTGAAGGTTATCAGTGACCACAAAGTCAAGGGTGGCTGCAGTGAGCAGAAGAGCCAGGGCAGGAAGGACCTGCCAGATGGGCACTGAGATCACTGACATATACAGACTGAGAAGAACCACGCGACCCAGCTGCCATCATCTGTTCCTCCCACTGACATGTGATTACCACCATCTAGGGAAAGAGTAGAAGAGGCAGGATGGGCGGAAGGACAGCAAGGTGGAAGGGGTTCAGGTGGGAGACATCAGAGAAGTGGGGAGATGAAGGGAGAGAAAAGGAAAAAGAGGAGGAGGACAGAGGACGGTATGCAAAAACAGAGAGAGAGTGCACAGATGAGAAAATGAAACGACTTTTCTCCCCAGTGTTTAGGAACACCACCAAAACATTTAGTCTCCCTTACACTGTACCAGATGTTTGCCATTTCCAATATTCCCTTACTCTTCAGTGTTTAAACCACAAAATGTCAACAGTGCTGCACGGGGGCCCAACAGCTAATGACTGCATATATTCGTGGCATCCGGAGGAGGAATAATATTGTCTTGGTCAAGTCTAACTTGTGTCTCCTCCGTACATCAGCCCCTTTGATCTGTCCCCTTTCATCCACCAACTTCAGGGTGGCTGATGCTGCTACCTACAACGGTGTGTGTCCGTGGCAGATTCCAGAAATATTTGCAAAATCAGTGAATGACTAAGTGAACAAATGAAAGAATGAACAAGCCAGGTCTTAAAAGATCCATTGGGATCTTAAAATTAGGTAATAACTGGGGTTAGACAAGGCCTGGCGTTTGGGTCTGGGTAACTGAGTAACTGATGCAGCCTGCTTTTCAGCTGTCTATACGGCTGTAAGCTCGAGGCTCAGTGAGGCAAAGGTAACAGATTGTATCTTCCGGCAATCATCGTGGGTAGGGGCTCAGTCCTGCTCTATTTGGTGGGCTCAGGGTCCAGCACACAGCAGCCTCTCAGCATCTGCTAAACTGCACTGAAGGCACTCTGGCTCCTCATTATCCGTGACCCCACAGGGCTTCTTCTGTGGGCCCCATATGCAGGGAAGTTACCCTGGATGTAGCATTCTTTTCAAATTCATTTTTAAATCTTTAAAACATGTATAACCTCTTCTATATAAGAATAATTTGATATGGTCAATGGCAAAGGGACTTTTATAGTAAGTCAACTAAACATATATTTACAACACAAAATGGAAACACAGGGAAGGCCAGTGGTTTCTGTGAGCTGCCTGGTAGATAAAGCAAAGAAGGAAATACCATGAGTTACATGTTCCCATTATCAGATTCTGGTGATTTGTTTAGCCAAACCAACTGTCAACTAGCATGTTTACTAGGATAATCAGTCCACAATTCACCAGGTCTTAGTCTCTCTTGCTACAGAAAGCGTTCTGGATGGCTTTAGAAAATGAGCTATGGAATTGCATTGATCCTGCTATGGTTGAGAGGTGATCAGATCATCAGGAAGCTTTGTGCTTTCAGACTCTTGGAAGACCAACTACTTAAGACACTGGAGTTTTCCAGAGTATGAGCAGGAACCCCAAAGAACCAGAACCAAAAAGAAATGAGACAACACACAAAGAAACCAGCTAACCAGAAACTTGTTCTGGAGGGTTCTAATAAACTCACTAGGAAATGACAGTTTTTATTTAACCCAAGACCCAGGTTCTGCAGACTGAGCAGAAATGGGAAATAAAGCAACTCCACCTGCAAGTCTTATCACCCCACTTGCTTCACTGGCCTGCTCTCGCTGTCCTGTCCATCTCAGCTTAGATGTCACCCCCTCAGATAAGATTCCTTGCCTACACTCTCTGCGACTTTGTAGCCCAATGCCTTCTACCTCTTCACGTGTTTGCTTCATGCACTGAACTTACTGCCATGTTTACTTTACCTCACCTGTTTCCCACACTAGCTCTTAAGCCCCATGGCTTTGCCCACTGTTGCTGCACCTTCAGCACTTAATACGTGTTTGGCCAAGAAGATGTTCAACACATATAAAATCAGGGAATTAATAAGGAATCACTGAAAGAATGAACAAACTGGACCTTGAAAGATCCATTAGGATCTCAATATTGGATAATAATTTTCCAAGTAGCTTGGAATTCTGACAGACTCCTTTCTACCAATGTCACAGAGAAACGAACAAAATTAAGGCCTCCGTCTGCTTACTGTGGGAAGACAAAAGCTTCATCTTAGGAAAAAAAAAAAAAAAGCACAATCTCTGGCAAAAGAAAGAGCAAACAAAATCAGCTTCCCTTCCTGCTCCCCTTGGCCCCCTAGTGCTTCACCTCACTCGGTTCTTATGAGCATTGTTGCCTCCAGCCAGTTTCAGCCCCTCTAGAACAAGGTGTTAATTGCCTATCACTGGGGTTGGCAATTTTTTTTTTTTCTGTAAAGGGCCAGGAAGTAAATGTTTTTGGCTTCACAGGCCACGTGGTCTTCATCCCAACTATTTAACTCTGCTGGTGCAGAGTGAAAGCAGCCACAGACTCTACCTAAACAAGTGAGCATGACCATGTCCCAATAAAACTTTATTTACAACAACAGACAGAGCCAGCTTTGGACTACTGGCTGTAGCTGGCCAACCCTGGACTCTAACACACTGTCACACACTCGATGAACTGTCAAATGGAACCAATTTGTATTCCCCCAAAGAGGACAGGAGACATTCCTAAAGGGGAACCTACAAATCCAGTCCCAACAACCCGGGAACTGCTTTGTCAGAACCATAAATAATAGTCTTAACCCGATTTGCTGAAAAGAGAGTGCCAAAGTGAAAAAAGGCATTACCATATTAAGAGAAAAATATAGCCAAAGAATTTCCTTGACAATCAACTAAGTTCTTGAATCAGGGCCAGAGAACACACAAGGGATCCAATTCAGAGAGTTTGGGGAACTGAAACATTTCCCATGCCAGAAGGAGCCGCAATCAAGAGCAGTAAGCAGCCACGTCCCCACAGCCTCTGGACAAAGCCTGGCACAAAATCAAAGCCAGCTTCTACCTCACTGTCTGACTTCACATTCTCTCATGAAATATTGATTCCTGTCCCCCTAAAAGTGGTAAAAATCAGTACAGTGATAGAAGCCTCATCACATCAACACCATCTGCGGCATCATTAGCAAATGCAATGGTAGCCCTCAGAGTTCTCAGAGAAAAAGAAGAGACCACAAGACGCCCAGTACAGAGGGAGTGGGGAAAAGAATCCAAAATGGAAAAACACAGAAACAAGAGGTGAGCCGGGGCGGTGCGATGTGCATTCCAAGCTCCCAGGCACTCACGAGGATGAGTGACAGATGACTCCAGGAGAGGCCAGCGGGTCGAGCCCAGGCCCTGTGTTCTCTGATTCGCTTTTGGATGAGCTCAGGCCACTGAGTCAGCGAACCTGACTGTCACGTTGCCTGAGAACCGGCGTGAGTCACAGCAAGCACCACCCCACTCCCCTCCTCGGCCACTGCCACGTCCTGGGGGGCTGCCTGAGCCCCCCTCGCTCAGCTGACTCAGGGCAGATTCGCCACGTGCAGGGCCAAGTCCTGGTGGCCTGGAGAAGAGTGACCTGCTCAGCAGCTCCTGAGACATGTAAAAGGCCCCAGGCCCCTCACCCGCAGTGACCCCAGTCTGAACTCAATGAGGATCAGGGGTGTCGGCCTTCCCGTGCCAGCCAGCTCAGCAGTAAGAGGACCCTCTGCAAACACAGCGGCCCAGCGCCCAGAGGGCTCCCTCTCCGGCCACTTCAAAAAGGTCTGTGGGCACCATCTGGCCCGAAGGTGGCCAGGGGCGGGTGCAGGCCTATGGGGGAGGGAGGAAAACCACCTCACAAGCCTCAACAAGGCCGTTTCCAAATATTTACCTGGTTGTTGGCGTCACGGAAAAGCACCCACAGGAAAGCTCACTGCTGCACCAGTGCTTTGCATTACTAAAAACTACAAACCTGCTGTCACCCTGACAGGGCCACCTGTCCATCAAACTCCAGGCAGGAAAAGCAGGGAGGCTGGGGCGTCTGCAGCCAGCCTGCTGCAGGTCATCTCTTCACTGAAAAGAGGAGGGAAGCTCGATCCAGGGGCCCCGGGGGCCTTCTCCCCAACTCCATCCCACGTGGCGCATGGCCTTGCTTCCTCCGGAGCAGACAGCTGTGAAGGTCCTACTCGGGACAAGGTTGCCGGGCACCTTCTACCTGAAGGCTGATGCCCCCAACCCCACAGTCTAGCTGCAGAGATAGACTTCATTTGACAAATGAGTGAGATAATTCTAAATTGTGATAAACAGATGAGGAGGGAAAAATCAAGAATGAAATGCGGTTGTCCCTGGGGTGATGTGTCGCCAGAGGGAGGCGGTGGGGTCGAGGACACTAGGGCATGGGACGCTGCCTCACAGGGCAGGGTGGGGAGAGACGTCTGAGGCAGAATTTAATCAAAGGCCTGAAGGGGAGGTTGGCTGCATGAGGAGCTGGAGAAGGATGCCCCTGTGAGGGGAACAGCCAAGGCCCCAAGGGGCAGCCCTGGCCTGTGGGAGGCAACCAAGGAGTGGGTGTCTGAGCAGAGCAGGTGGGGACGGAGTAAGGGGGGCGGAGGGAGGGAGGGAGGGAAGGAGGTCAGGCCCTCAAGACCCTGGTAAGGAGTTCAGATTTCTGTAAGAACAGCATGAAATCTGCAAAGGGCTATATATAAGATGGGAAGAACGTGATTCCAAAGATGCTTTTCCCAAGTTTCCTAATCACTGCAGCTGGGCAAGCAGCTATTACCAAAGTAACTTTGCCTCCTGCCTTCTTCAGTACATCCCTTTATCTGCCTTGTACTCCAGCCTAGAGACACCGAACTGCTCTCTTTTTACTATCCTCTCTCCCTCTCCCACCCCTGCCCCAAACTGCTCAGGAACAAAATCCCCCGCAGGGACAAAACGGCATCCTTGGATGAAAGCTTGACAGACACTCTCACAGCCAGGGGCTCATGTTAAACACATTTGGAAAGAGTTTGTAACTGAAGCTGAACTAGTTTGCCCTCAAAGCTGCTTTCTATTAACATGTTTACACGCACCCTGTCCCAACTTTCTGCAGCTGGGATGCCCTCCCCAGGCAGGCTGGCCCCAGTCATGGGTCCCAAGGAAAGGGGAGTTTCAGATTTGGGCAGAAGCACAGAAAGGGATGTCCAGCCGGGATGTGGGGGGACACCTTCTCCCCTCCTGCATGGAGGGAGACAGCAGGGCAGGCAAGAGGGGGCTGCTCCGTGAGCCTTTCCCAAAAGCTCTTCCGGGTCCCAAGACAGCAGGCAAAGTCAGCGCACATGTGTCTGCTCAGCAGTGAGAAGCAGAAAAAGAGTCATTTGGTCTCAAGCCCAGAAACATCTCTGGCAACTTCAAGCCACTGGAGATGCGAGGGGAGCTCCAAGAATGGGAGGGAAAACAGATATTAAACTGGGCTCAGGAAGTGCAAGAACTCAGACAGTGCTGGGGTCTCAAGAGCAGGGGCTACAGCGGCTTCACCATGATAGTCTCTGTGAGTGGCATCCAGCTTCACGTTGCAATCCTAAGGGGAGCTTCTGCTTGCCCTAATTTGATCATGTGTCTACTACTTGGCCATAGAGGGTAGGGACCATGACCGATGGTCCCACCAAGGCTGTCCGATGACAGAGCTACCAGAAAAGGGGGGAGGTGGGTGGCAAGAGGCAGTGACCACAGATATCCATGGTAATTTTTATTTCACTCAAAGTGTCAAGAATACCACTTTTATAGCCACAAGCAGTGGTGCATGCCCGTAATCCCAGCACTTTGGGAAGCTGAGGCAGGTGGATCACCTGAGGTCAAGAGTTTTGAGACCAGCCTGGCCAAGATGGCAAAACTCTGTCTCTACTAAAAATACAAAAATTAGCTAGGCCTGGTGGTGCATACCTGTAGTCCCAGCTACTCAGGAGGCTGAGGCAGGAGAATCACTTGAGCCCTGGAGGTGGAGGTTGCAGTGAGCAGAGATCGTGCCACTGCACTCCAGCCTGGGCAACAGTGAAACACTTAAAAAAAAAAAAAAAAAGTTTATGAAGGACAATGGAGGACCCTCCATTGCAAAATCAGGATGCCAGGGGAGGAACTGGGCCCAGATGATAAGACATCAAGTTAGTCACTGGGGCCACGGACGTGGTGGTCAGTCTCACCAGCTTCACTGGGTTACTCTTAAGTGGCCTTCGGGAGGCTAGGCAACAGTCTCACATGACAAGGAGCCACGTAGGTGATTTTCATTCCTCAAGCACAGTATCTGCTGGTTCTGTTCTGCCTTCTCTGTTTTCCTGATCTCTTTCATCCTCTTTGTTATCCCTAAGATGACACAAAGCAAGGCCAGCCAGAGCCTCCCCCCGAAATAAGCCACCATCAAAACAAGGGAACAAAAGAGAAAGAGCTGGAAGAGATGCTGTTACTCTCCCTGCTTTCAACTACTATCAGCAAAAAAAAAAAGCAGTTTAGTCAGTGGAAACTAGTCCTTTGTGTGGGTGTCTGCAATTTAATATCCTTTCATTTCCAATTCCATTTTGAAAAGCCACATCAGTTCAGTGTTCAATTTCCAGCACCCTTTCTTAGGGGGGAGCTTGAAACACATGCCACACAGCCTGCTGCCGGCTGAAGAGCTAAACTCCCGGGACGGCAGGAGCCAGGTCAGATGCACTCTGCAAAGCTTGTCTCTTGAGATCGTTCACAGATCGTTCACATCTTGCCAGGACATGCCGGGATGACACGAGGAGACAGTCTCCACCTTGGCTCAAAATTGGAAAAGAATATCCCCCGGCCAGAAGCAGCTGCACGATATGTGCCCACGCATTCCAAACACGAAGTTACTCAGTGGGGGCAGCGTCCAGGCCAGCGCCCTGCCTGCACACAGCCCATGCCTCGCTGCTGGCTGCCTCCCAAGGCCTCCCTGAGGCTGAACAGGCCCCACGTGTGGCCACAGGCTGTGCTATTCTGACTGGCTCCTTCCGGTGAGACTACCACATCCTGGACACCTTTCTAGCAGCCTGTTCCCAAACCAGATGCACCCGCCTTCCTGTGGGCTGTTTAAGGTCAAGCTGTCCCATCACACCACCAGGCCAGCCTGTACCCCTCCAGCAACAGCCATTGGCTTTGACACATGGGGAGCAGCAGCCTGGCTGCCTTAGGAGAGCAGGGTCATGAGGTGTTTGCTGTGTGGCCTAAGGCAGGTTACTAGGCTTCTCTGAGCCCCTGTTTCTTCTTCTGTAAAATGGAGATAATACAGCTATGAAGGCAGAGGCTGGCCCAATGATTCTGTGACCAATAAACACACTTTGAAAGATTAGTTGTTGCTAGAAATTCCACGGTGACCTAATAGAAATAACATGCAACTGCAGCCTCACTCAAGGCCAGTTACACACACCGGGCACAGTGCCTACGTCTACCCCCCGCCTCTTCAGCCATGCCGGGCCACCCAGCCACAGAGAAGCTACAGGAATATCAGGAAGGAAGGTTGTAAGTGTGTTAGCTGGTGGTTTACTGAAAGGCTGGTCGTGAAGGAGCCTAGGCTGGGCAGCAACTAGATAGTATGAAAAGGCGGAGGAGACCCGGAATCCTACCACCCAAATGGCACACACAGCACTGTTTCCGGAAGGAGGTAAACCAGCGTGCCATCGAACAGCACAGACAGCCTGAATAATTCCACACTCTTCCGGAATTTCTCAGCCCACGCCCAGGTAAAGGGAGGCAAGCAGAGGGCTGGACGAGAGACCCCACCTGGCTCAGTCTCTGGTCTTTTGCTTTGCCAGAGGCAGGATTCCAACCTCCTCTGATTCCTCCCTCCGTCAGAAGTCTAGAAAATTTTAAGAATGTGAAGAAACTAGAATCCACGTTCTCACTGCACATGCCACACAGCAAACAAAACCTCCCTCATCGATGTGTCGGGTGGGGATTTTTGATGAGTCAATAAGAATATTGTTCCAGACATGAAGACTTTGCTAAGCAAATCAACAGAGCAAAAATGATTGCAAAGAGAATATCTAAATAGAAACCATTTTCAAATACAGCATTTCCCAAACTGACCTTGGTATGTCTCAGTTCTGCCCCTCCCCCAAAAAAATGTTGTATACTCCAATGATTATAATTTGGGCAAATAGTTCAGTCAGCACCCTTTTGTAGGCAAGTAACGTGCACACTAGCATACTAAAAGCTCTGAGAAGGTCTGGAAAGAAGAAATCCATTAGCTCTGTTTTCATTCAAGGTTTCCAAAACATTTAAAGTATGGAATATTGTTTTGAAACACCTCTCATAGCCCTGCAACACCCCCATTCGGGAGAGCCAGTTTGTTTTCTTT